>NC_136605.1:1640000-1690000 GCF_910589615.1 Taurulus bubalis
ATAATATTACACTTATATGCCATAATATGTATAATGTACCAGCCTTTTTATTTAATTTTTATTTGACCATATTATGTCATACTGTTATACCACTTTACTTTGAGGAGACAACACTGTTAGTCTAGAACACTGAATAATGTTTCCACCAGTAAACCTGAACATGCACACCTCTCTCTGCGTGACAGTGATTATAACCACATAACTATATAGATTATAATTAACTGGAGGATACACTTTTTCCTACATGTAGATCTTAAACCCTTAAATATAAACAGGAGCCCGGCCACCCTACGGAGGAAACTCATTTAGTTTTTTTTATTAAAATAAAAGTTGGATAAAATCTCCATTGTCCTCTCCTTATGTCCTTATATGTAGTGAGGTGTCGGTAGGTAGAACTTATATGTAGTGAGGTGTCGGCAGGTAGAACTTATATGTAGTGAGGTGTCGGCAGGTAGAACTTATCCGCTCACTCCGCTGCCAGTAATCTCACTCGCTGTCTCTCCAACAACGTTAGCTAACGTGTTAGCAAGCTGACTAGCTTCCATTAAAAAACTGGTGGGAGGGAAATGAAGCCGCTGTAGACATCTTAACGCTGATTGGCCAAGACTTGACACGTCAAAGATCTTCTATTGCCAAGATGATCGCAACCTCCGTTTCTTTCCGTGTCCCACTCCCAATCTCAGAAACAGCGGACAGTTGACCCCCCCCTCTCTCTCCCAAAAACAAAAACTCTTCGGATCTACACGATTGACATAGGTTACCTATTTTGGTTTCAAAGCGGCGAATTTCGCCGAAAGGTGAGGGATTTTCATGTCTGAATAATTATTGGATGCCTGGTGTAATGTCCGGAAGAACTCAGTCAAACAACTTCTATCGTTCTCGGAATTTAATTTCCTTGATCACAAGTAAGGTAACAAGCGCTGCAATCTTGACATCAGGGAGTCGTCCAGTCAACACGCAGGTTGACCGTCCAGAAACACCCCGAACAGCCGGAAGGTCGGTTCTTTAATACACGGTTCTCCGTCATGAACATCTAACATTTCTATTTGCTCTAACTTGTCTAAGAGGAGGAGAATCGTGTTCTCATCTTTTCTCACAAGGCTGGAATGTGCAACGACCAGTCTGCTTCTCTAATGTCAACATACTGATAAACAGGTGTGAGTGTTGTGGTGCAGAGCGTGGAACCTTGACGAACCTTGAGGAACGTTTCTCACAGACAGTATCTGTTAAACTGACCTTGCACAACCTGAACTCTCATAGACATAAGAATAATGAAATGAAGATTATCTACAGAATATAATGATTTATATTATCAGAACTAAGAGCCACGATAAAAGCAGTATCCATATACCCTTGGACACATAGCATAAAAAAGTACATTTAAAAAAAGTATGATGATATGCAGTTGCTTTACATGATTGCACATTGGTTGCTTTAAGGTGTGTTCTCTCAGCATCACACTCATGCACAGTGTCTGAGTTGTTATCAGGATGAAATCAGAGATTTAGCGCAGCAGACTTCCTGGAGGGGAGAAACAAAGAAAAGTGTTAGATTTCAAATCCGTCAGTTATTGTTCCATCAACCATCCACATCTCTGTCTCAGACAAGCACACACAGACAGGACATAGTCCAGTTGGACCTGCATGGACAGAGCCCTCCCTCCATCCCTACCTCTTGTCACGGCGGAGAACAGCCTTGTGAATCTCCCTCAGCAGAGTTCCCTTGTTGTTCTTGATGTTGGCTTTGGCCGTCTCCAACACAAACTCAATCTTCTCCTGGCTGAAGGGAAGCTGGAAGGTGGAGAACTCCTCCATCTTCGCCGTGACCTCCTCTGCATCTACAACAATGCAGTGAACACTGATTTAGACTCCAGTCTCCTGCCACCCGTCTACTTCTGGACACCTCGCTAAAGGTGCAGCGCTGCAAGAGCCATGGCCCTCGGGTTTGTGTGATAGATTGTTTCCTGTTTCAGCTTGAATGTCCTCGCCTCTTGTGTCTTGTCTTGTTTTACTTCCTGCCGTTGTCTGTTTCATTGTCTTCCCCGCTCTTATGCGTTTCCCATGTCTTTTGTTAGCTCCCTCTTTTCCTTGAGTTTAGACTGTGCTCCCCTTGTCTTTTATCAGTACAGTACTTCAGAGCAAACAATAATGCATTCTCAACCAGAACTGACTTTGAGGCTGCCCTTCAATTCCCAACACATCACAGAGTTGATTGTTTATTATGAAGGCCACATGTTAACATGGCCGGACGCTACTGGACTGTGAAGTCAGAGGGTTGTAGTGACAGGTACCATCAGATGACCTGCAGCTTCCTGATGTTTAACTCAGACAACACTGAAGTTATTTTACTCGGCTCAGAACACCTCAGAAATCAACTATCTGATAGTATGGTTTCTCTTGATGGCATCACCACCGTAAAGAATCTCAAAGTTATCTTTGCTCAGGACTTGTCCTTTAACTCACACGTAAAACAAATCTCAAGGATTGCCTTTTTCCACCTACGTGACATTTAAACAATCAGGCACATCATAATGTTTGTTGGCTTGTTGCCTCACTACAATGACAAATTATGTTCGCCTCCAGAGCAGTTCTGCCTCAAAGAAACATATTGACAAATCTGCATGTGTGTAACAGACCGTTGCAGTTTCTCCTGTTAAAGAGTGGCATGTAAATGACCGATGGCTCGCTTTCTTTCCCCTCGAACACGTAGCAGTCCTTTGGCCAGGCTCTGTCCTCCAAGATGTGGTTGTCTATCTCTGGGAAAGGCTTCTTCACCTCGGCAGCATAGTCTCTGGCAAGAGTCAGAGTCTTGGAAAGGAGCACAAGCAGAAGTATAACTATAAGAAGGAATTACATGTAGCAGGTGACCGTATAGTCTAAACTTGAACTGTTAACGGGTTTATAGCAAAGCTTTTCACTATGTTATTCAAAAGATAGCTTTTGATTTAATTGGCTTGCAGTGAAAGGCCCTTATATGGTGTTAGTACTGTACTGCCAGCATGTTAGTTTTAATCCAAAGGTTCAGGCAGACTGAAACTAGTCAAATCAAGTCATTTGACTTATATGGCAATAAATCATACATTTCCCTCGGGTGGCTTTACAATCTGTACAGCATTCAACACCCTGTCATTGGACCTTGATCTCATCAAGAAAGAAAAACTTGAATATGGAAAAAAATTTAAGAAACTTCAGGGAGAAGAACTGAGGAGGGATCACTCGTCCAGAACAGAGACTCACAATGGATGTCTTGTGTACTCAATCAACAACATAATACAATGACACAGTCAATCCATAGTCACACACACACACACACACACACACACACACACACACACACACACACACACACACACACACACACACACGGCATAGTAAGCCTACCTCAAACATGTTTCCAGCGCTGTACTCCGGTGCGATGATGAGGTCGATGTCCCTCTTCTCTCCCAGAAAGGAAGGGTAGGCTACGTTTATCAGCAGCCCGGCGTCCACCAGGTGGAATCTTTCTTGAGAGCGAAGGCAAGTTGGAACCATGGAATCTGCCCAGCAACATAATTCAAGAATTGTTCAATTCAAACAAACTTCAGCTGATTCAATAATCTCCTTCATTATTGTATTGCATTTGCAAATGATGTAACAATATCCATGATTAAAGAAAAGACTCTTAGCAGTATTTACACATCCAGTAGATATGGAGCACTCCTTTTGAGTCATGTTTGTGTCCACATGAGTCGCTAAGTTTCAGGTCTGTTTTTAGTCTCTACGAACTCCTGGTTATTAAGTTATTGTTCACGATGAACACCTTTCAAATACACATAGTGACAAGATTTGTTTGTTGAATATGTATGAAAACCAAAGAGTAAGAATAACTACTCACATCCAAAGCGTGTGGAAAAGGTCATCATTATTTTCAAGGATCTGTGAAAACTATGTATGTTCAGATCCTGGGAGGTTGTGGGAAATGAGGTCCGGGATCCAGTTATTGTAGTAAAATTATATTTAATAAAAAATGATAGACAGCTTATGCTCCCGCGCAGGCCCTTTAAAATCCACGGCGCACCTCGGGCACAGGTTCGAATAGTTCGCTGGGTGGAGTTGAAAGAGACCGAGCGTTCGCGCACCAGTTAGTTTTCAACTCATTCGTGGGACTTAAGGTCCTTCCTATTGGTTTAATGTTTTATTACTTTTCTAAACATATTACTGGCCCTGCCGTTGGGGGCGGAAATAAATTCCTTCTTCCGTCTTCCTCTTCTTCTTCTTCTTCTTCCCCAGAAAGGGTAGTGTCCATTGTCTAAAAAGTCGAGCCCCCGGCTTAGCGCCACTATGTTGGAGTTTTCCCCGGAGAACGTGAGGGTCGCCTCCCTGCGCCTTCAGAGTATCCGGCCTTCTTGGCGTCGGTGGGAGGGGTCCTGGAAAGGGTGTCGCCTGCCGACTCCATAGTTCTCCTGGGGGACTTCAACGCTCACGTGGGCAATGACAGAGAAACCTGGCGGGGCGTGATTGGGTGAAACGGCTTGCCCGATCTGAACCCGAATGGTCTTTTGTTGTTGGACTTCTGTGCTAGCCACAGTTTGTCCATAACGAACACCATGTTCGAGCATAAGGTGGCTCATGAGTGTACCTGGTACCAGAACACCTTAGGCCGGAGATCAATGATCGACTTTGTAATCGTATCATCTGATCTGCGCCGTATGTCTTGGACAGTCGGGTGAAGAGAGGAGCAGAGCTGTCAGCTGATCACCACCTGGTGGTGAGTTGGATCAGATGGTGGGGGAACCGGCTAGAAAGACCTGGCAAGCCCAAACGTGTAATGAGGGTGAACTGGAAATGTCACACCCATATCCCTGCTCCTTGGTAGCAAGGCCCCCGGGGTGGATGAGTTTCGCCATGAGATGCTGAAGGTTCTGGACATTGTGGGGCTGTCGTGGCTGACACGCCTTTTCAATGTTGCATGGGGGTCGAGAACAGTGCCCATGGACTGGCAGACCGGGGTGATGGATCCCATTTTGAGGACTTGGAGAAGGCTTTCGACCGGGTCCCTCTGGATTTTTTGTGGGGGGTGCTGTGTGAGAATGGGTTGCTGGACCCGTTGGAACAGGCCATCCGGTCTATGTACTTCAGTAGGAGCTATGTTCGTATCCTCGGTAATAAGTCAGACACGTTCCCGGTGGGTGTTGGCTTCCGCCAGGGCTGCCCTTTATCACCGGTCCTGTTCCTGACCTTTATGGACAGGATATCTAGGCGCAGCTGGGGGGTGGAGAACGTCAGGTTCAGGGTACTCGGGATCGCCTCTCTGCTGTTCGGGGATGATGTGGTCCTATTTGCCTCCTCGGATCGTGACCTCCAGCATTCACTGGGGCTGAAATGAGTTTCCTCCTTAGCGATAGGATTAGGAGCTCGGACATCAATTTAAAGTTAAGCCGCTGCTGGAGTCAGCTGAGGTGGTTCGGGCATCTAGTCAGGATGCCTCCTGGACGCCTCCCATTAGAGGTTTTCCAGGCACGTCCAACTGGTAGGAGACCCCGGGGAAGACCAAGGACACTGGAGGGATACTGGAGGGATTATATCTCCATTAGGATCCCCCAGAATGAGCTGCAAAACTTAGCCTGGGTCGGCCTGCTGGGCCTGCTGACACTGCGACCCGACCCCGGATAAGAGGAGGAAAGTGGATGGATGGATTCCATTTTTAAAGATAAACAAGCAACATTTGTACCAAAGGGTCTGTCTGCTCACCTTGGTATTCGTAGAGGAAGTTTCTGGTCGTTCCCCACTCCCATGTCATAATCTTGGGAATGACCTTCTTAGTAAGTAGAGAGACTGATGATAATACACAGACATCATATTAAAATAGGTTTGTTCAACTATAACTTTGACCAGTCTGGATGTTTATATGCCTCATACTGACCATGTGTTTTGAAAGCTCCATCCTCCAGACTCTCGCTCCAGGTCTCTACCGCCGCCAGCAGCTCCAGACTCCACTGCTGAGAAAGACGCTTTCTTTCCTCCAAACTTTTTGGCTCCAGCCACGCAGACTCATTGTGTTTTGACTTGTCTGGAAAAGAGAACACGTAAATGGATGGACATTGGGGCATGAATCAGCCTATATGTCACGATTTCATCTCAGACACAAACACTTTCAAATGTGAACATCATTTTCACATGTTTTGCATCTGTATTTGCATTCTTGCAAAATAACTTTACCAAAACAATTAAATGTAATAGATCCATTGTATCGTCAAATATCTGAGCAGAGTCATCGTCATAACTGCTACTACCTTCTAGTATTGTCTGCAGCTTGTCGAGGTCAGACAGAGCAGTAGGATCCTTAATGGTGCTTCTGGTCAGGGCAACGAGTTTATGAAGGGCGTTGTGCACACGCAGGTACTCTTCAGCAGCACTGTCTCCCTGTCCAATCACTGACATACACACACACACACACACACACACACACACACACACACACACACACACACACACACACACACACAGACACACACACACACACACAGAGCATGAGATGTATCCCTGCAATGTCTTGAAATACCTTTAGTCTGTGAGACAATGTGGAACTGTTTACCATTCAGCCAGGGAGGGATGAACTCTCTCAGTGTTTCCTCATGAGCCAAAGCACAACCTAGAACACCTGCATGGTTTCAACAAACACACAAACACACACACACAGTTTGACAATTGTTTTGCATGAGACAATCTACAGTATTAATACTTGCAGATATATTAATGTTTTTCTGTGACGTAAAGGTAAAAAGAGTATGCACCTTAAGAGTTTCCGGAACTTTAATGTAGTAAGCGATTGTCTTGTTTACTAGGAGCTGTGAGGTTGCGTATGGCGAGGTTGTGTATGGCGAGGTTGCGTATGGCGAGGTTGCGTATGGCGAGGTTGCGTATGGCGAGGTTGTGTTTGGCGAGGTTGCGTATGGCGGCCAGGTGGGATGGTGGGCCGCTAGCTCGCAATTCTAGGAAGAGCAAGCTGCGAAAACCCGACGATTCCCCGGTACAACTTCAGAGTTGACCCGCCGGGGTCGTGGATGGCTAAAATGGCCAAGGATGCTGGGGACGAAGCGTGGTATGAGAAGGAGGGAGCTCCGGGATTTCGGGATATAGCTGGTCGTCCGAGAGGGTCGAGAAAGAGCGTTTGTATCGGGTAAGCTCTTTTGCACATCGTGTAGGAACTGAGTCGAAGAGGAAGTGAACAGGTTTCGTTCTTTAAGTACTGTGGGTAATTGGCTGAGTTCAGGGCGTGGTCTTTGTTCCCGAACTATGTTTTATAAAACAACATTTATCTGCGCTTTTATATAATATCAGTAAAAGTACCTTTCTTTTCACAAGTGTACATAAGTCCTGTCTATTTGTTATCCTGCTCCTAGCTGTTTCTATGTATGTGTCAAAGGAAAGGGAACTGTCCTGATATGAGCACATATCCAATGAAGGGGACTCTGACTCTGACCTTGTAGTTCGACCATATCCATCTCAGGCATTTTCTCCAATAGCTCTCCGCTCTGGAATTTACTGCCCAGGAGAGACGTTTCAATGAAGAGACCCAACTCTGTGAAACCAGCCTCGTGAGGGCTCACCTCGAACCATTTCGCTGAGAGAGAAAGAGAGAGAGAGAGAGAGAGAGAGAGAGAGAGAGAGAGAAAGAGAGAGAGAGAGAGAGAGAGAGAGAGAGAGAGAGAGAGAGAGAAAGAATCTGTTTACACTGGCAAGTCAGTTCACCCTCATGTCAAGTATAATGTCCCAACAGGCTGTGTAAAGGTGCTAATCCCTCTCAGGTCCACATGTGACCGGTGTAAAGGTGCTAATCCCTCTCAGGTCCACATGTGACCTGTGTAAAGGTGCTAGTCCCTCTCAGGTCCACATGTGACCTGTGTAAAGGTGCTAATCCCTCTCAGGTCCACATGTGACCTGTGTAAAGGTGCTAGTCCCTCTCAGGTCCACATGTGACCTGTGTAAAGGTGCTAATCCCTCTCAGGTCCACATGTGACCTGTGTAAAGGTGCTAATCCCTCTCAGGTCCACATGTGACCTGTGTAAAGGTGCTAGTCCCTCTCAGGTCCACATGTGACCTGTGTAAAGGTGCTAATCCCTCTCAGGTCCACATGTGACCTGTGTAAAGGTGCTAGTCCCTCTCAGGTCCACATGTGACCTGTGCCTATGGACCTGTACCTTCTGTATGACCGTGTGAGAAGCAGTGCTTCTCTATGGCGCAGTAGATGGGGTAAGGGTTGCTGGCATTTCTTCCGGCCTCATCTGAAAGATGTCGTAGGTCCATCTGATGAAACACAATAATATTAATAATAATAACAACGCATTATATTTGTATGGGTACTCAAGGCACTTTACATGGTAAAAACAAACAATAGAAGCAAGAACAATATAAACAAGAGAGTAGACATGACAGTAAGAAACAAAAGTAAAACAGTTGACTAGCAGCAGAGATGGTGTGAGACAGGATGAGGGGCAGCTGGTCTGGACACTACGGAGGGTCATGGTGCTGTTTGGGTTCTGGGAGGTCAGTGTCCATGATGATGCTAGGTGGTCTGAGATGGTGAGGTCGGAGCCAGAGAGGAGATGATGGTGAGTCCTGTGGAGCAGACCAGGTCCAGGGTGTGGCCGGGGTTGTGTGGGAATTGATGTGCTGAGTGAAGTTGAAGCATCCAAGCTTGTCCAGTGTTGTCGTGATTTTGAAGGACTACCTTCATAACAGTGATGCGTTTAAAATGGGACATATCGTGAGTAAAGGTGTGTGTGTTTGCCCTGGTACCTGTTTCATGATCCCAGCAGAGGTCAAGACCCCCCAGATATCAGTCAGAGAGAAGTTCTCGTCCTTGGCCCTCTCACCCAACCAGGTCAAAACGGCCTCCAGCTCAACCCCAGCTCCTGACCACCTGGACACCGTGGCGTTCATGCTGACGCTCCACTGGGGGTTGCTGTAGATGGAGGCCATGGACCTATCAGAGAGACACGTACAAGGTCAAGACAAATTGTCATTTGAAAAAATTCAAGATTCAAGATCCATTTCATCAGGTCAAAGCCAAACCTGCTGGAGAAGCAAACATGAATGAAATATGTGTGTGTGTGTGTGTGTGTGTGTGTGTGTGTGTGTGTGTGTGTGTGTGTGTGTGTGTGTGTGTGTGTGTGTGAATGAGAACTTCTAGGATTAATACATATTTCAGCCCAAACCACATTTTCATCAACCTAATCAAGTCGTTTTTGTGCCTAAACCTAACAAAGTAACTAAACTATAAACTTTTCCAGGAGCAGTTTCCAAATGATATTAATGTTACTAAAAATGTTTGGTTACAAGTTACTGTTTGTGTTTGCATACTAACTGCTTCCTTATTGATCAAGTGGCGAAGCCTTCCATGTACCAGTGAGCTTTGCATGTCATACTCTTCTCCACTCCAGAAAGGCTGTAAGGCATATCTCAGAAGTTCTGTTTTGTGTTCTAGCCTGTCAGCTCTCATTCATACAGACATGTGAGAATATGTGAATGTTGTTACCATGTTGACCCAGAAACTCCTCCCAGGTAGAGCAAACTGTCCACCAGACCTTCCTTCTCCATCTGATAGAGGGAACCCACCAGACCCACAGCGGCCCTCTGACCTCCACCAGACGCCAGCAGAGCGATGTGGGGAACCGAATCCTTGAAGGAGAGGTGGTAGGTTAGCCGCTAGCTGCTAGCTGCTAGGTTCATGCATTGTACAGTCAGAGTAAGACAATATCTTATTATCATTTTCAAACTTCATCTTAAGGGTTATTTATGAGGTTATTAGTAGTTGCTGAAGCATATATTCAGTCTTTTTCTTCTTTTTAGTCTTTTTCTTCTTTCATTCACATATCTTTTCTACCAACTCCCCGACCCCTCTCGGGAAGTCTCTTGTGAACGTTGAAGTTTCTACGTGGCTTTAAAACAAGCAGCTGCTAAGTGTCAGAAGAAGACTCGACAGCTTTACAGCCTGGATGTGAACACATGCTGGGTTGTTTAGAGCCTAATGTTAGGGTTGTTCTTCTATGAATGCATTCACGCTTCAATCATGAAAAAGTGGTTTAATTTGTTATGATTATCTCGTTGAACAAAACGTGTAGATTCATGAACCTTGGTGGTAACTTAAAGACGTCATCCCTGCAGCAGCTTATGAGGCGATCAATCCAGCATGCTGATCCACTTCTTGTGATTTTATGATAATGTCCCATATCTTACCACTTATAATATCCGTCTAGATCCTCACCACAGTATCGGTTGTCTAACGATACAGAGTAGCAGGACAGTCAAGAAGCTAAAGCACATGACTTGAGGATGTTGAGTCTACGGCGCTCATGGAAGTCATTGAAGACATTAGTGTTATGAAAAGAAAGGTCGTCATATTATAAACAGAAGAACATTAGTGCAAACATGACACGTTCCAAAGAAAGATAACGTGTGTCTGTGATGAAGGAAACATGGATGTTGTGTTTTGAAGTGTCTTACGGCGGTGCAGTTGATGCCCAGTCTGCTGAGCGACTCCAGAACCAGGAGCTTCCTCTGGTGAACGTAGTCCTGCTCTCCAGCACACAGAGACCAGGACCGCCGGACGGGCTTCTGCAAAGGACCAAGGACCGCTGAGTTAGACCAAATAAGATATAATACTAATACATATTAGTATTATTTACAAGGTACTCTTCAAAACTTCAATCAAGATACAACAATTAAGCTCAATAACATCAAATACAATCAGGCCACTGTTAATGCGTGCTAATTATTGGACATGCATCCCTCACCGCAGAAGTGGTGGCGTTCCCCTCCATGTTGTCCATTCCTTTTGTGAGCAATACGGAAATGAACCAGATCACCAGGACTGAGAAACTTGTATTTCCAGTCGGCATGTTTGAGCTCCACGAAATAACCGTCAGTGTTCAGCTTGCTCTTCTTTCATTGAGCTGCTGTTTAGGAGGACAAAGGAGCGCACACACACACACACACACACACACACACACACACACACACACACACACACACACACACACACACACACACACACACACACACACACACACACACACACACACACACACACACACACACACACCCTTGTTGATGTGGACCATGTGTGGCTTCAGATGGACCATGTCTCTACACGTTCCAGATGTGGAGCTGGAGGCGGGACCACAGGACTCACAGACACATGGTGTTGTTTCTCCTCATGATCTCTACAGGATGGTGGGCTCTCTGGCTTACTGTAGTCCTGATGACTAATTAGTCACATGATCAGTCTATGACATCATCGGGCAGTCCATCCCCTGATTCCTCGTGCAGGTTAGTATCCAGCTCACAGCTGGCTGGCTTTGATTGACAGATTATGAATCTGACTGGTAGGAGCATGATCTCAATGGTTTGTGCTAGAAGAAGAAATCAGAGCCTTTACTTAATTAAGTAAAGTGTAAACATCAACTTGGACATTTTCAAGGGAAGAAACCTTCAGGAGAGCAACAGAGGAGGATCCCTCTCCCCGGATGGACAGAAGCAATAGATGTCATGTGACCAGAATGAATAACGTAACAGAGTTGCAGCCCATTACATGAATATGATAGAAATTATTATATTATTCATATAATGAGGAGTAGGCATGGTCCATGATCCAGATAACCACGATCCATGAAAACTTGAGGCGAGGAAGCACAGAGACTCCCGTAAAGAAGTAGAGTTAGTAATGTGCTTTAAAGAGACATGAATTCATCCAGAAGGAGAGAGAGGAAGAGAAGAGGTGCTCAGTGTATCCTAAGATGTCCCCCAGCCGTCTAGGCTGGGGGACATCTTAGGATACACTGAGCACCTCTTCTCCTTCTCTCCTCCCATCCTCCCTTCCTCCCTCGCTCCTCCTCTCCTCCTCTCTCTCTCCTTCTGGATAAATTATTGTCTCTTCAATGCACATTACTAACTCTACTTTCTTTTTCCATGGATTCATGGCTACCTGGAACCGGTCCTGCCAGCTGCCATGGCCCTGCTGAGATGTGGTACCTTATTTGGTCCGTAGATGATGCAATATTGTGTTGTGATATTTATGATGATTCATCCTCCTTCTGGATGTGCCATAGTGTTATGAATACATGATATATCTTTGTGGATTAAATGGCTCCTCCTCTTTGCATGGAGTTTGAATGATCCTTCTCTATAGCGCCCCCTCCCTCTGGAATTCTCTCCCAAACTCCTCCAGACTGACTTTCCATATTCAAATCACAACTCACGAGCCTCCGCTCCAGAACTGCTTTCATGTGATCGATGCTGTGTGTGTTTATTGTGTGGCTCTTTATGATGATTCCAAATGCTTGTAAAGTGTATTTGAGTATTATGAAAAGTGCTTTATAAATCAAATGTATTATTATTAGTATTATTATTAAATGGGAAGAGAAAATGTGATTACATTAAATCTGTGATTTAATACATAGACATGAATCAATGAAACGAGTCACTGATTCTACATTTATTCCTGCTTCATTGTTATTCTTTGTTCTCTTCATCATATTCTTTATTCATTGCATTCATTTGGTTTATTTTATGGTTTATTTAGTCATGTTCTGTTACGTAGTTTAGTTACGTAGTTAAATACATATTTAAGTGATAAAGAACTTGTTCCAAATTGCTAAAAATTGCGTCTCCAGACTAAAAGGAGTTTATCTCTAAACCACGAGGTCTATTTGAATAATGTTGAGTTATAATAAAGGAACACTGAGAGATGAGTTCAGACATGTAGATATCAGTCTGTATAAACAATACAACAATAAACATTACAACAATACACAATATATCAATAAACAATACACGATAAACTAGGATGTCGGCCTCGCTGTGGGGGAAATGGTCGGCCACAGCACAGTGGTTCTCATTTTAACTCTATCCACCATGGATGTTTTAAAAATAGGGCTTTTAAATGTAAATGGTGGCAGAGACGTCCAGAAGAGAACGTCTATCTATGAAACTTCCAAAATGAAAAAGATGGACGTTCTCTTTTTACAGGAAACGCACAGTGATTTTAACAACGAGTCTGACTGGAGAAGGGAGTGGGAAGGGGAAGTCGTTTTAAGCCACAACACCTACCTCAGCGCAGGAGTGGGCTTCCTCTTCTCACGGGCTTTTAAACCCAACACACTGGAGGTCCAGAATTTTATCGAGGGGAGGCTTCTTTTAGTCAAAGCTCGGTTCGACACATTTTCTGCTGTTTTTATCAACGTGTATGCTCCAACATCCGGCGCAGAGAGGAAGCAGTTTTTACTCAAAGTGGATGCAGTTTTAAATGGCTGCTCAACGGAGGTTTTTTTATTCTTGGGGGGAGGATTTTAACTGCACAGAGGATGCAGTTTTAGACCGTAATCACACAGAGCCTCATCCAGCCTCTCAGCACGCCTTGAAGCAGCTGGTCCGCTCTCACGGCCTGGTGGACGTGTGGAGGAGGATGCACCCAGACTTCAGACAGTACACCTGGTCCCACCTCAGAGAGAGCAGGGTCTCCTCAGCTAGGCTAGATCATATTTATTGTTTTAAGCATCATTTTAACACCTTTAGGAGTTGTGCTATTATGCCGGCTGGTTTTAGTGATCACTCTCTTGTTTTGTCTCATGTTTTTAATCAGAAACATCTTACCCAGAAGTGCTTATTGGCATTTTAATTCTGTTTTAACATTTGATAAGAGTTTTAGAGAGGTTTTTATTTATTTCTGGGGTGTTTTTAGACAGAGGAAGGGTGATTTTAGTAGTCTTAACCAGTGGTGGGACCACGATAAGACACAAATAAGACTACTGTGTCAACAGCACACTTTGAACGTCAAATGAGACAGCACCAGATCTATGGAAGATCTAGAGACCGATATAGTGGAACTAGAATGTTTAAGTGAGTCTACAGGAAATCAAGGTTATATTGAAAACCTCAAAGAGAAAAAAATGGCTTTAGCCGACCTGCTGGGTAGTAAAGTGCAGGACGCCCTGGTCAGGTCCCGGTTCCAGAGCATCACCGAGATGGATCCATCTCACTATTTCTTCAGTCTGGAGAAGAAGAACGGGCAGGGGAAAGTAATCCACGCACTGCTGTCTGACACAGGGCAGGAGCTGATGGACCCGGGCCAGATACGAGGGCGAGCTGTGAGCTTTTATCAACAGTTGTACTCCACAGAATACCAGGAAGAGCGAGCTCTCCTGGAGGGTTTCTGCGGGGGACTACCCCAGGTCTCCGCAGAGACCAACTCACAGCTCGACTCCCCCCTCCAGATGCAGGAGCTGCTGACCGCCCTGCAGGGCATGCAGGGATGGCGGGCTCCTGGCATCGATGGGCTCACAGTGGAGTTTTACAAGGCCTACTGGGACATCATCGCAGATGATGTCTCGGAGGTTTTTAATGAGTGTCTGGCCTCGGGTTCCATGCCAGTGTCCTGTAGGAGGGCAGTCCTAGCATTGCTGCCCATTGTAGAGGATTTTAGCTCGGCATCGGCAGCGAGGGTCAACTGGGGGGAAAGTGAAGCCCTCGCTGTCGGTGAGTGGTGCGGCGGTCTCCCAGTTCTCCCCCGAAACCTAGAATGGAAGAGAGGAGGTCTAAAGTACCGAGGGGTGTTTTTGGGAGCAGACCATATAGTAAAGAAGAACTGGGAGACCGTCATAGAAAAGGTTGAACGGAAACCTAAAAAATGGAAATGGCTGCTCCCCCAGATGTCGCTTAGAGGGAGAGTACTGGTTCTTAACAACCTAGTTGCATCCCAGCTGTGGCACCGGCTAACCTGTGTGGACCCCCCCTCAGGCCTACTTGCAGAGATCAAAAGAAAGATGGTGGATTTCCTCGGGGGGGGGGGGGGGTGTTGTGTTTTTAGCCAGGGAGGAGGGGGGACAATATGTTTGTCTATGGATTTAAATAAATCCAACAATTTATGTAATTGTTTCATAATATAATACATTCCCAGTAATATTTAGAGATGAATGAGGGGGGGTGTACATCGTCAATAGTTCGTCATGTCTTTCCTGCAATCTCAACCCCTTTTTAATGTTTTTTTTAATTTATATTTATATATATATATATATATATATATACACACTGATACTCAATGATATGACATGCATATTTTTGTGTCCGAATCCATTATTTCCTTTAAATAATGTTTTATCAATTCATGACATATATAATTTAATTATATAAAACCTATTCAGTTGAAATACATTTTCAGTTCATTCAAATAATATATATTCTTGTATGTTTTGCCACCTCAAACCCTGAACATGATAGGGGGCACAGCAGTCCCAGCAAATGATCAGACTATAACAACTATAAAACAATGTATTTTCATCATAATAAATTAATTTATTAAATAATTAATTAAAATAAACTACTATGGCATGCTTTTATTATTGAAACATTTAAAAATAAACTAAATGTTTACAAACACCAATAGTTTTAAGCTGTTGAAATAATTAAAACACTTTTGTCCAGAAATGTTCATGTTCTCAAATGTCAAGGTGACGCAACCGTAAAGATGGGACTTTTATTTTGAAGTGGAGTGCAGAGGAGTTAACATACTTTTATTTTGAAGGAGTGTAGAGGAGTTAACAGACTATTGCATCATCAAGAGACACCAACTGCCATCTGTGGCTGAGTGAAAAGATTTCTAGATCTCTCTGTAGTATTTATTGAATATCTACTTTTAACTTACAGGTAGGATGGTGCACTTTTCATGTCAAGCCATGCATCCAATCTAAAACTAGAAATATTGTATTTCATCATAAAAAGCTTTATCGTATTTACAAAGCATATGAATGAAGTTGCTAGCAAGAACAGCAATATACCCATTTAATTTGAAATGAATTGCAAAACTCTGGCAACGCAACCAGATGTCAAATGTCACAACTGCAAGAAATGTCACGATATGAATCGTTATCTGACACTTAAGATTATTTATTAGATGTTTCAAATGTTTAACAGTGTTAAGTTCAATATATTATACACATTCAAACCATTTTCATGATAATATTGAATATTCTTTTACTCTTTAAGAAGCCACAGTGAGTCAAGAGGAATCAGCACACAGGAGATAACATGTCGGGTCTCATTGATGAAGGTCAGGTGGTGCAGCAGATAAACTGTAATTAAACAATGAATAAAAGGTTAAAGTTAAGAAATGGTTGCTGAATATGATGTGAATAACAATTGTATTAAATATATTCATATATATATATATATATATATATATATATATATATATATATATATGTGTGTTCATATCCTCACTGTCACTTAATGCATATCAATAAAATCAATAAAGATTTGATGAGTCAGCATGTGTGTGTCATCAGGGCTGTGTGTCGTCTCATCAGCTGTACGTCGCTACCATGTTGTTTATGAGCTGAAGAACATGACTGAAGCACAGCGTCACTGCAGAGAAAAGTACAAGGACCTGGCCACCATACGAGACCTGCAGGACCTGGAGACCCTGAACGCAACGCTGGATTCAAGCAAAATGGCCGCCTCAAAAGCTTGTTTGTATCTCATTGTGTTCAAAAGAAAAAGACCCATTAACTTCTTAGGGGTGAATTCAACTAAATTCAACAAAGCAGCCCTTGCAGTACGTTCAACATAGATATACAATATTTGATAGGCGTATGTACCACATATAAACTTAAAAATAACTCTCTTGGGACCATGCTCTAAACCGTACCAGAAGTCGGCCAATTTAATTTTCGTTCTTCATTTCTAGTTCAAATTGCCATAGTTTCCCAGTAGGTGGCGCTTTGACTGAGTTAATATTGGCATGCAGAAGTCTTCAAGCCATGCCTCTCATAAAGCATGTTAACTTTGGAACAGTTTTGACAAAGTAAAGTGGAGTTACAACAGCTTGCTGCATGATCACGAACCATATGCAATAGTCGTCACACCACTTCCACGCCGTTCCATGAAACCTCAAGCTCTTGATCACTTGTAATACTTATTTTTATCTTTTATATATATTTATATACATATTTACATGTATAAAATATATATACATATATTCCATTTTCCAGAGGTCAACCTTTCTGCGAAAAAGAGGAAATATGTGTCTGTCATCACATCAAATGACAGAACTCAGTCTGCGCTTCCCAGATCTTTCTGCCATTGAGAAAGAATTCAAGTTGTTCTCGACTCCCTTCCTGATGATGCAGAAGAAGTGAAGAGAGTCTGAACAAGAACTGATGGAGATGCAGTGATGAAATGATATATATAAGCCGAGGGGTAGCCGAAGGGTCGCCGGCTCGTCCGTCCGAGAACCTTCGCCTGCCAGGCGGATGTTCGAGGCCGGGAGAGCCGGCGACCCGCCGGCGTCCCCGACGTGCTGGAAGCGAGGGCCCAGTCACAGCTGCGAGCAGCTTTAATTTTACTTATTATTTAAAGATTAAGATTTTACATTCAAAACAGATGATTTAATGCAACATACTGCTGATCTGTACTGGATATTTACAGCATTAATATCATCAAACAAACATCGTCCATGTAAATATATAGTGGAGTCATGTTGCCTTTGTTTGCACTGATATGCTGTTAGCATCGTTAGCTTCTAGCATCATTAGCTGTTAGCATTGTTAGCTTCTAGCATCATTATCGATAGATGGCTTATAGTGTGTTTATTACGAGAACAATAGAACAGGTTACTGGGGGCCGTAGCCTACGCCAAACAACAGTAGAACCCTGTGAAACCTCTCAACAAGCTTCACCTCTGCTCCGGGTCATAGACTCTGCTCCGAACGGCTCGTAACACAACATCCCCCCCTCCCTCGCTCTCCAATCACAGGCACGCTTCACAGCTACCCAGCTACCCAGCTCATGAGACATTCACTGACCTTCTGAACATAACATTCATAACATAACATTTCTCTCAGTCCTTACAGTATCGTTAGCTGCTATCATCGTTAGCTGTTAGCATCAAAAGCTGTTCGCATCAAAAGCTACTAGCATTGTTATCTGTTAGTATCGTTAGCTTCTAGCATTGTTAGCTGTTAGTATTGTTAGCTTCTAGCATTGTTAGCTGTTAGCATCGTTAGCTGTTAGCATCGTTAGCTGTTAGCATCAGCTCAGCCGTCACCACGTTGTGAGACTACAGTCCATTATGAACAGCAGGAGTGATGACAGAAATAAAACCTTTTCAATGTTCATATCAGCACCTGAATATTGTTTAAGACAGACCCTGAAATAATTAATCAGACCGATCGTCAGAATCAAGACTGTAAATGTGAAGTAAAAATATCTGAAAGTCTATTTCTTTATGTCACAATGAAATATTGCTTTTAGCGAGCCTGGATAGGACTGTACGGTGACAGCTGGAGGTGGTCACTGTCAGACACAAGCTTCTACGAACCCGGAG
This sequence comes from Taurulus bubalis, assembly GCF_910589615.1. Lineage (NCBI taxonomy): Eukaryota > Metazoa > Chordata > Actinopteri > Perciformes > Cottidae > Taurulus > Taurulus bubalis. The sequence goes on from NC_136605.1 coordinate 1,658,358, forward strand.
AGACAGAGTTCCGACGATGGTATCCTGGAGAACCGGACCACGGCGGCGGAGGAGTACACTGTGCATTGATGTATTTAGAGGGGAAATGGTTCGACTCCTCATGTGAGGATTCAGAAACGTCAGTCTGCTTCGATGCCAAAGGTGAGAATATTAAAGTTACTATGACAAACGCTCATGTTGTGTTGGTTCTGGTGCGCCCTGTGGACTAAAGCGGTAGTGTTGATCCTGAACTACACTGAGGTCTATAGAGGACCAGGACTAGACTGAGGTCTATAGAGGACCAGGACTAGACTGAAGTCTATAGAGGACCAGGACTACATTGAAGTATATAGAGGACCAGGACTACACTATAATGCATTTAATTTATATAACGCTTTTCTTGGTACTCAAAGTCACTTTACACAACATTACAATGTCCTAAAAAGTATGTAATCAAACAAGTATAATAATACAACAGATACAAAATAAATAAATAAAAACAATAAGAGCACACAGTCATACATTAAAAGCAGTTTTGAAGAGATGGGTTTTGATTTGTGTTTTGAATGTGGAGAGGACAGTGCAGTCTCGGATGAGTTTGGGGCGAGAGTTACAACACACTGAAGTATATAGAGAACCAGGACTAGACTGAGGTCTATAGAGGACCAGGACTAGACTGAGGTCTATAGAGGATCAGGACTAGACTGAAGTCTATAGAGGACCAGGACTAGACTGAAGTATATAGAGGACCAGGACTACACTGAGGTATATAGAGGACCAGGACTACACTGAGACTGGTTCAGGTGCCCCTTGTGTACTAAAGTGGTAGTGTTGGTTCTGAACTACACTGAGGTCTATAGAGGACCAGAACTAGACTGAAGTCTATAGAGGACCATGGCTACACTGAGGTTTATAGAGGACTAGGACTGCACTGAGGTCTATAGAGGACCAGGACTACACTGAAGTCTGTCGAGTATCAGGACTACACTGAGGTCTATAGAAGACCAGGACTACACAAAGGTCTATAGAGGACCAGGACTACACTGAAGTCTGTCGAGGATCAGGACTACACTGAGGTCTATAGAGGACCAGGACTAGACTGAGACTGGTTCAGGTGCCCCCTGTGGACTAAAGTGGTAGTGTTGGTTCTGAACTACACTGAGGTCTATAGAGGACTAGGATTAGACTGAGGTCTATAGAGGACCAGGACTACACTGAGGTCTATTGAGGACCAGAACTAGACTGAAGTCTATAGAGGACCATGGCTACACTGAGGTTTATAGAGGACTAGGACTGCACTGAGGTCTTTAGAGGACCAGGACTACACTGAAGTCTGTCGAGGATCAGGACTACACTGAGGTCTATAGAAGACCAGGACTACACTGAGGTCTATAGAGCTCCGTGTTGATCCACCTTCATGCTGAGATTCATTCAGAACAATAAAATGGTCTGCATCATGTAGTCTGTTATGGTTCCTCTACTCAGCACTTCACTCTGCTCTACTTTCAGGGCCACAGACATTTGTCTTCATTCACACCAAGATGAAGTGGACTGATGCCCAGAGCTACTGCAGACAACACCACACATACCTGGCCATGGTGAGGAACCTGCAGGACAACCTGAAGGTACAGAATGCGATGCCCACAGGATACGAACCCTGGATCGGCCTCTACAGAGATGGATGGAAGTGGTCTGATGGAAGTAACTCCTCATTTAGGAACTGGAAACCTCAGGAGTCTCATGGTACCTCTGAGGATTGTGTGGCAGCAGATTTTAGTGCCAATGGACAGTGGGGAAGCCAGAAGTGTGACGTCAAGTCAGCGTTCATCTGTGACAAAGGTGAGCTATCATTCACTCAGGACTTAAAAGTAGATCAAATCTATAAATATAAAGTTATGGATATAAAACACATTGAATATGCAGATCAACTGCCCAACCTACCCCAACATACCCCAACAGTAGATAGAAATGATGGAAAATGACCATATCTTTCTCTTTTATGATTAAAAGTGTTGAACATTCCAGGATGTTGAATATTATGAGCAGACATGTTGTGACTGATGAAGGTTGTTTGTGTTTCAGACGTTGTTCCTGTTGCAAAGCGAGTGATGAAAGTGAGGCTGCAGAAAAGCTCCTCTCTGGACCTGAATGACTCTGTGGTGATGGAGGGCCTCTTGAAGCAGGTACGTCTTCCTCTCATTAACAACAGAACCAGCAGGTGATACATGTGAGGTAGTGGACTATCAGAACAATGTAAAGGTGCTATGTGCAGTGCAGACGTGCACACGTCATTACTGAAGGTAGACTTGTGTCCAGACAACATAACACAACAAAGCTGCTGAAGTGGAAACCAGAGCTCTTTTCCAGCAGAGCTTCCACATGAGGACAGTGTGAGACAGGATGCAGGATGTAGAGCATAGGTCACTAACTGGCGGACCGCGGTCCGGGTCCGGACCCAGAGGCCGTCCCATCCGGACCCGGACCGCCAGCCAAAGCAGAAGGTTATGATTTAAAACCTGACAGGGCGCTTTTATTTTTTTACCCGGCGGCGCGGTGCAGCTTTTGCAGTCTTTACAGTAGTGGTTTAGCGGATGTGGAAACGCACAGACCAATTGCAAGCGAGTTAAGCCATCCCATGTTATACCACTCAGCCAATCAAATCTATGCATTCTCGGCGGTAAACATTACGTCTCAACAGAGACAGCGCAGACAGATGAGAAAGTTAGAGGCAGGTTACACATTGAGACGGTAGAAAGAAAAAGAAAGATAGCGATACATTTTAAAAACAAAAAGGGAGAGAAACGGACGACTGCGCCGAAGAAAGTTGAGAAAAAGGCGAGTGAGACAGCGAAAGGGAGAGAAACATAAGGAACAAATGTCGCTCTCCAAAAAAAGAAAAGTTGACAGCGAAAATAGAGCATTTAATCCGAAATGGACCGACTCATTTCTGTTCATACTTCCCACAGGGAGCACAAAACCAGTGTGTCTTATATGTTCAGAAACCGTGGCACTTATTAAAAGTGGCAATGTGAAACGCCATTATGAGACAAAACAAAGGTTTTGAACAAACATAGCCACTCAAATCCGAAGTGAGATCACAGAAAATAAGTGGCCTCACAGCCCAATATGAACAGTCAACCAGGATCCTGAGCCACACGTTCACTGCCCAACAACGTGCTCACGAGTGTTCCCTCAGAGTTGCTTGGATTTTGGGGCAACACAAAAAGCCATTTACTGATGGAGGGCTTGTCAAAGAATGCATGAGTGTCGTTGCTGAAACATTACTTGACGGAAAACCAAAACAAGAGCTCTGTGATAATATAAAGCAAATACCCATGTCAGCATCATCTGCCACAAAGAAAAGTGAAATATTAACTCAGGATGTGCTAACCCAGCTAAATGAAGCCATACATAAGGCACCATGTGTAGGCTTAGCTGTGGATGAGTCCACTGACATCTGTGACAATGCTCAGCTGTTAGTGTACGTCAGGTTTTTCAACACAGACCAGAAAGCATTCTGTGAAGACCTGTTAGGTGTCACTCCCCCTTCAAACCAGTACAAGTCATCTGTCCCTGTTTATCTGATGGATGTCAGTGTGGAGTAACGAGTCATGAAGATTTGTTCTGGTACTGTAAGATTCTGTTTATCTGATGGACGTCAGTGTGGAGTAACGAGTCATGAAGATGAGACAGCAGCATAAAGGAGCTGGTCTCTACCAGCAGCTTGTTACCCTCAGCACACATCACCATGTGTGGACCTCTCAGCTGGACGGCTGCGCTGCTCTGTGCTTGTGTTGTGATTCTCGGCCCCACGGGGCAACCTGTGGAGGCCCAGGAGGACATGAAGACACAGGAGGCCCAGGAGACCCAGGAGGCCCAGGATACCCAGGAGGCTCAGGAGGACCTGGAGACCCAGGAGGACGTGAAGACCCAGGAGGACCTGGAGACCCGGAAGACCCAGGAGACCCAGGAGGACGTGAAGACCCAGGAGACCCAGGAGGACATGAAGAACCAGGAGACCCAGGAGGACGTGAAGACCCAGGAGGACCTGGAGACCCGGGAGACCCAGGAGACCCAGGAGGACGTGAAGACCCAGGAGACCCAGGAGGACATGAAGACCCAGGAGACCCAGGAGGACGTGAAGACCCAGGAGACCCTGGGGGACCTGGAGACCCAGGAGGACCTGGAGACCCAGGAGACCCAGGAGGACCTGAAGACCCAGGAGGACTTGGAGACCCGGGAGGACCTGGAGACCCAGGAGGATGTGGAGACCCAGGAGGATGTGGAGACCCAGGAGGACGTGGAGACCCAGAAGGATGTGGAGACCCAGAAGGACTTGTCCACCGCCCCCCCTCAGATGGACGGGACGTCCCGTGAAGAGAGGACCCCAACGCCTGCAGACACGGACAGGAAGTCATCAAGGACGCTACAGGTGAAGAAATGTAATGTTGTATGTTTATAATGTGTTGTGTTATTATGTGTTACTCAGCTAAGGCCTCAGGCCCAGACCCGTGGTCCCTGGTCTGGGTCTGGTCCTGAAGCCAGACCCGTGGTCCTGGTCTGGGTCTGGTCCTGAAGCCAGACCCAGCAGCCTTTAGTCTCTTGTGTTACGTGGTTCATGTTTAAAAGTGTTGCTTCTGGAAGTCTTTGCCTCGTGAAATCATATTCTGATGATCTAAAGAGCAGATTCAAAAAACATTTAAATAATGTTTCATTCTTATATTTGCTCACAAGTCAAAACAAAGAAAGATGAGGACCAGTTCACTAAAGGATGTGACTCCAGCTGATAACTCTGGTTCCTGTTCTCAGAGCTGTACTAACTCCATATGATGCCGTATGGTTATGAATGAGCAGAGGCCCTGAGGAGGAGACATGTAGACGTTTCTCAGCCATGGGGCGCTGTCAACGCTGACTTCTTTTTCACGTTCCTCATTAACGACACTTCGTGCTCATTCTGATGATCTTCTTTTAAACCTGACCAAGTTTATTTAGAAAATTCAATTAAGGCTGCGAGGTCCTCGCTATCCCCGGCACATTTATTATTTAAATTGCATGTAGATCTGACGCTGTAAATCCGATGTTTGGTAGATTTTGTTTGGCTTATGGGAGGACTGGGGTTCAAACCTGCTGCCTTGTGGTCGTAGGACGACCACTCATCCCCCTGAGCTACAGCCTCCTCTATATGATGGGTAGATCAGGTAATGTAAATTAGAAGTTAATCCGATGCTGTTTGGCTGATTTTATTTTCACTCTAATTGGCGCTGTGACAATCTCAACATTGCTTCATGTACATGTACTCAGGCCTGGACCAGCATCATGTATGAGGAGTATTGGGAAGATTGCATCATGTATGGAGGAGTTACAACAGCTTTCTCTTAGATAGCGGTTAGCTCAAAGTAGGCGCGTCTTTGCGTCCCCGTAAACATCAATTCCCACGAGTGAAGACGCGCACGGAGCAGAAGCCATACTCCTGAGGGTCTTGTTATCACTTTAGAATAGAAATTAAGTCGATTGCATAAAAATTGTAGGAGGAGTAGTATTTGGCCTAAATGCAAATATTTGCTAAAATTAGCATAAATGGGCCGAAAATGGCAAATTGGCTGAGGTACTGTAGCGCCCCCTATTGTTCAAATCGGACACCTGATTTATTGCAAGTTAGGGGATGCGATGTGCACATATACCCCAAGTTTGGAGTCGTTTGTCCAAATAGTTTTAATGTTATAAGTGTTTAAAAACAAGACACGCCCCTAAGAGGTTGATTGGTCGATATCTCCTCAGCGCAATGAGATATCAAAGAACTTTCAATGCAGTATTGATGATCCAGCTCCAATAATGATAAATACCAAGTTTGGTATGAAAAGGAGCAAGCGTTTAGGAATAAACTACAATTACGTAATTATTAATGTGTTTTTCACAAAATCCAAGATGGCGGAAAATATTCATAGGCGGACTTTATGGGTCTGAGAAGCTGTTTTGTAGAGCAGGTGGAGACGGACATGTGTGAATTCTTTCAAGTAAAAAAAATTCTGGGCGAGGGGCGTCGCCGGTCCAACTTGTAGGGGGCGCTAGAGAGCCATTTTTTGGAACTTTTCTTTCCGGCTTTAATAGATGTCTATTTTCACCAGAACTGACAAACGTTCCAAATTTGGTGAGTTTTTGAATATGACAAGTCCCCCAAAAAGCAGTCCAATGTTCAAAAATAAGGATCAGAATAATAAAGAATAATCCCAGCAATTTCAATAGGGTCCTCTCGGGACTGACTACGTCAGTCGCTCGGACCCTATGGCAAATTGGCCGAAGTACTGTAGTGCCCCCTATTGTTCAAATCGGACGCCTGATTTATTGCAAGTTAGGGGATGCGATGTGCACATATACCCCGCCGGTCCAACTTGTAGGGGGCGCTAGAGAGTCATTTTTTGGAACCTTTTTCCCCGGTTTTAATAGATCTCTATTTTCACCAGACCTGACAAGTGTTCCAAATTTGGTGAGTTTTTGAATATGACAAGTGCCCCAAAAAGGCGCCCAATGTACAAAAATAAAAAAACGGAATAATAATAATAAGAATCCTTTGTATTTCAATAGGGTCCTCTCGGGACTGACTCTGTCAGTCGCTCGGACCCTAATAATAAAAATCCTTTGTATTTCAATAGGGTCCTACTCGGACTGACTACGTCAGTCGCTCGGACCCTAATAATAATAATCCCAGCAATTTCAATAGGGTCCTCTCGGGACTGACTACGTCAGTCGCTCGGACCCTAATAATAACCCTTTGTATTACAATAGGGTCCTCTCGGGACTGACTACGTCAGTCGCTTGGACCCTAATAAGAAGAATCCTTTGTATTTCAATAGGGTCCTACTCGGACTGACTACGTCAGTCGCTCGGACCCTAATAAGAATCCTTTGTATTTCAATAGGGTCCTACTCGGACTGACTACGTCAGTCGCTCGGACCCTAATAATAACCCTTTGTATTTCAATAGGGTCCTCTCGGGACTGACTACGTCAGTCGCTCGGACCCTAATAATAATAAGAACCCTTTGTATTTCAATAGGGTGCTCTCGGGACTGACTACGTCAGTCGCTCGGACCCTAATAATAACCCTTTGTATTTCAATAGGGTCCTCTCGGGACTGACTCTGTCAGTCGCTCAGACCCTAATAATAATAATAATAAGAACCCTTTGTATTTCAATAGGATCCTACTCGGACTAACTACGTCAGTCGCTCGGACCCTAAAAAGAATCCCAGCAATTTCAATAGGGTCCTACTCGGACTGACTACGTCAGTCGCTCGGACCCTAATAAGAACCCTTTGTATTTCAATAGGGTCCTCTCGGGACTGACTCTGTCAGTCGCTCGGACCCTAATAATAATAAAAAGAACCCTTTGTATTTCAATAGGATCCTACTCGGACTAACTACGTCAGTCGCTCGGACCCTAAAAAGAATCCCAGCAATTTCAATAGGGTCCTACTCGGACTGACTACGTCAGTCGCTCGGACCCTAATAATAATAATATTAAGAACCCTTTGTATTTCAATAGGGTCCTACTCGGACTGACTACGTCAGTCGCTCGGACCCTAATAATAAAAATCTCAGCAATTTCAATAGGGTCCTCTCGGACTGACTATGTCAGTCGCTCGAACCCTAATAATCCCAGCAATTTCAATAGGGTCCTCTCGGGACTGACTCTGTCAGTCGCTCGGACCCTAATAATAACCCTTTGTATTACAATAGGGTCCTCTCGGGACTGACTACGTCAGTCGCTCTGACCCTAAAAAGAATCCCAGCAATTTCAATAGGGTCCTACTCGGACTGACTACGTCAGTCGCTCGGACCGTAATAATAAAAATCTCAGCAATTTCAATAGGGTCCTCTCGGACTGACTACGTCAGTCGCTCGGACCCTAATAATCCCAGCAATTTCAATAGGGTCCTCTCGGGACTGACTCTGTCAGTCGCTCGGACCCTAATAATAACCCTTTGTATTACAATAGGGTCCTCTCGGGACTGACTACGTCAGTCGCTCGGACCCTAAAAAGAATCCCAGCAATTTCAATAGGGTCCTACTCGGACTGACTACGTCAGTCGCTCGGACCCTAATAAGAACCCTTTGTATTTCAATAGGGTCCTCTCGGGACTGACTACGTCAGTCGCTCGGACCCTAATAATAACCCTTTGTATTACAATAGGGTCCTCTCGGGACTGACTAAGTCAGTCGCTTGGACCCTAATAAGAAGAATCCTTTGTATTTCAATAGGGTCCTACTCGGACTGACTACGTCAGTCGCTCGGACCCTAATAAGAATCCTTTGTATTTCAATAGGGTCCTACTCGGACTGACTACGTCAGTCGCTCGGACCCTAATAATAACCCTTTGTATTTCAATAGGGTCCTCTCGGGACTGACTACGTCAGTCGCTCGGACCCTAATAATAATAAGAACCCTTTGTATTTCAATAGGGTGCTCTCGGGACTGACTACGTCAGTCGCTCGGACCCTAATAATAACCCTTTGTATTTCAATAGGGTCCTCTCGGGACTGACTCTGTCAGTCGCTCAGACCCTAATAATAATAATAAGAACCCTTTGTATTTCAATAGGATCCTACTCGGACTAACTACGTCAGTCGCTCGGACCCTAAAAAGAATCCCAGCAATTTCAATAGGGTCCTACTCGGACTGACTACGTCAGTCGCTCGGACCCTAATAAGAACCCTTTGTATTTCAATAGGGTCCTCTCGGGACTGACTCTGTCAGTCGCTCGGACCCTAATAATAATAATAAGAACCCTTTGTATTTCAATAGGATCCTACTCGGACTAACTACGTCAGTCGCTCGGACCCTAAAAAGAATCCCAGCAATTTCAATAGGGTCCTACTCGGACTGACTACGTCAGTCGCTCGGACCCTAATAATAATAATATTAAGAACCCTTTGTATTTCAATAGGGTCCTACTCGGACTGACTACGTCAGTCGCTCGGACCCTAATAATAAAAATCTCAGCAATTTCAATAGGGTCCTCTCGGACTGACTATGTCAGTCGCTCGAACCCTAATAATCCCAGCAATTTCAATAGGGTCCTCTCGGGACTGACTCTGTCAGTCGCTCGGACCCTAATAATAACCCTTTGTATTACAATAGGGTCCTCTCGGGACTGACTACGTCAGTCGCTCTGACCCTAAAAAGAATCCCAGCAATTTCAATAGGGTCCTACTCGGACTGACTACGTCAGTCGCTCGGACCGTAATAATAAAAATCTCAGCAATTTCAATAGGGTCCTCTCGGACTGACTACGTCAGTCGCTCGGACCCTAATAATCCCAGCAATTTCAATAGGGTCCTCTCGGGACTGACTCTGTCAGTCGCTCGGACCCTAATAATAACCCTTTGTATTACAATAGGGTCCTCTCGGGACTGACTACGTCAGTCGCTCGGACCCTAAAAAGAATCCCAGCAATTTCAATAGGGTCCTACTCGGACTGACTACGTCAGTCGCTCGGACCCTAATAAGAACCCTTTGTATTTCAATAGGGTCCTCTCGGGACTGACTACGTCAGTCGCTCGGACCCTAATAATAACCCTTTGTATTTCAATAGGGTCCTCTCGGGACTGACTGTCAGTCGCTCGGACCCTAATAATAATAAGAATCCTTTGTATTTCAATAGGGTCCTCTCGGCACTGACTCTGTCAGTCGCTCGGACCCTAATTCAGTTTATTTTATATAGCCCAACATCACAAATACAAGTTTGCCTCGGAGGGCTTTACAATCTGTAACAAAACATCCTGTACCGGGACTTCACATCGGATCAGGGTCAGCAAATTAATATTAAAAAATTAAAGAAGATGCTAATGAACTTTTCCATATACTTTTTGATGATGACCTTTTAGTTGAAAGGTTTAATATTATGGTATTATTATTATTATTATTTACTGTATATATAATACTCTGTCTGTGTTTCAGCTTCATGTGCGTCGTTCCCAGCCCATCTCTCTCTTTAACTCTTACTCTCTCTCCCTCTCTCTCTTGAACTCTCTTTCTCTCTCTCTCTCTTTAACTCTCACTCTCTCTCTTTAACTCTCTCTCTTTAACTCTCACTCTCTCTCTTTAACTCTCACCATCTCTCTCTTTAATTCTCACCATCTCTCTCTTTAACTCTTACTCTCTCTCTCTCTCTCTTTAACTCTCTTTCTCTCTCTCTCTCAAATTCATAAACAGGCTATGTGTGGATTTGAAACATATACATTCTGCACTTATTTGCTGGTTAAAGCACCAATAATTGATAATTCAAACTGATGTGAATCAAATGAGAAAAATACAAATTAATTATACAGACGAGAAACTTTGCTGCAACAAGAACATAATGCAGCGTTTTCATAAACATTCAAACCAGCAGTGTCTGTGCTTATGCTGATGAACTATTCATACACGACTACTATTATTATTATTATCATTATTATTATTTTGGTAATTTTGTTATTATATATTATATATAAACACCAATGTCAAGAATGTTATTTTCACTAAGTGTAAAGACATGGCTTTAGTGGTATGCTTAAGCTATAGTTATTACTTGTGTACACTGTACATGTTACGTGTTTCATATATTTCATATCATACAAGTTTCAAAATGAAATGCAGATAGGTAAGAATATGTATTTAATAGTTGGAGCAACAGGATTTCTAGGTTCTCAGTTCACATGCCTGATGCTTTCTTGATAGATGGATCTGCGACATCTTTCTGAGGACGGCTTGAACGCCTTCAACCCCTACCCCATCTACAACGCAGTCAACAAGAACTGCCTGCACAGCGGCCCGATCAGAGGTACTGAACATACATAACTATGCAGGCAACATGCAAAATAACGTAACGAGAGACGACAGACAGCTGTAGATAAGTAGAGTTCAGATGCCCTCGTTAACCATTGCACAGTAGATTCTTTCTGGATCATCTCTGCCTCTGTGTCCCTGCTGGCCTCAGGTACCTGGTTTGAGATGACTCCCCATAAGGCCGGCTTCACTGATCTGGGTTTCTTCATGAACACCTCTCATCTGGGCAGCAACCATGAGGCAGACCGCGGATGCAAAGGTCCAGAGATGGACATGACCAGGCTGCAAGGTACGTCTGGCTCCTTTGATGGACAAAACCTAAGTCTCCTAAAACCAAAGAGAATCTGTCCATAAGCAACTGGACTGAAGTAAATGTGTCTTTAAAGTTGATGTCTGGCTATTCCTTTAACCCCAAGACTCCTTCCTCCTGGGCTGAACTACAGTGTCACATTGATTTTACGTCAGGATCAGTTTCTTCACCACAGGAAGTCTTCTCCCCTCTGTATGCTCTACAGATAGATAACAACTAAGCCTTCCTGCTGATGTCGATGAACAGTTAAATCAGTCGCGTATGTCGGTATCAGGGCTAAAGGGACCGTGTGCGTCGGTGTCCGATACCGTGACAAAGTGTCTGTATTTAACGCCGTGGGGTTGAGAACGGGCTGAATTTTTAAACATCCACTGTGCGACTGTGGCTAAGTGGTTAGCATATCAGTCTTTCAATCAGAGGGTTGGAGGTTCAAGCCCTGGCCCTGCTAGTTGTTGTGTCCCTGAGCAAGGCACTTAACCCCTGATTGCTCCCCGTTGCTGTGTCTGCAGTGCAAAGAGCAAAAATGTAAGTCGCTTTGGATAAAAGTGTCAGCTAAATGCAATCTACTACCTCGTACATAACAGTCGTGTCTATTCTTGACCATTATTCGTCTAGCTTTGTTGTCCTTGTTCCTAGCTGTTATTTATATTTCTGTGTAAGTACATCGAGAGAGATGCAATAAAATAAAGTCAAATTGTTTCTATGCACATATATGGCGTGTGAAGGTGATTGTGATTGCCCATAACTTACAGCATACTGCCTGCCACAGGTGCTATTGTCAGCAGAGGTGCTACAGTGTATCCTGAGTGTGTCTGCTTTGTGGTTCAGGTATCGTGGGCAGCGCTGTAGCCGATGAAAGGAGTCTGGTAAACATTATGCCTGACTGGCTGAAAGGTGAACATCTGAATTTGTCTGATAATTGGAACAAAAGTAACCAAACAGGTAAAATGTTGAGCAGTAGGAATGACTGCTTGTGTTTCAGGTCTGGTGGCGTCAGCAGCTACTGCTAAACAAAACCTACTGGATGTGGTGTTCCTCTGGACTGAAGGTAAACAGCTGTAGCACCCCACCACTCTCTATTATCGTAGATCTAATGATGGGGTGGTTGGGTTCGTTCATTTAACAAGGTAGCTACCCGAAGGTTTACCTGTCCGGATGGAAATAATTAAACGATTAAATAATTGACCATATAACGGTTAACGAGACTGACCACAGACAACGGCTTCCGGTTAACACAAGTTGTTTACTGTTCAAATCATATCTATTCAAATCATATCTATTCTTTTGGGGAACAATAATACAAACAAAACAAACCAAACTTTGTCCAAATAAAAAACAGACTTTTCAAAACAAATCCTTCGTATATCCTACCATTTGGGTGCACCCACACACACACACACACACACACACACACACACACACACACACACACACACACACACACACACACACACACACACACACACACACACACACACACACACTCACGCACTCCCACACACAGCTCCGGCCGGTGTCGCTCCGGTGGCGTGTTGCCTCTCGCTCCGCCCGCCGTCCCTCAGTCAGCGGCGCGTCCTCCCAGCTCCGTCTGTAGCAGCGTCAATCAGCGGCGCGTCCTTCCAGCTCCGTCTGTAACCACGTCCTTAGCCAGCGGCGCGTCCTCCCCGCTCCGTCTGTAGCAGCGTCAATCAGCGGCGCGTCCTCCCCGCTCCGTCTGTAGCAGCGTCAATCAGCGGCGCGTCCTTCCAGCTCCGTCTACGGCAACGTCCTTAGTCAGCGGCGCCTTCACCCAGCTCACACGTTCCCATCCGCCAGCGCTCAGCAACCTTCTCATTCCCACCTGTCATTCCCACCTGTCATTCACACCTGTTCATTCACCCCTCCCCTTGGCTCTCCTAAACTCCGCCCCCACCTGGTCTGCTCACCAATGATCCCTGGTGAACCAAAATGACACGTGTACTAAATCCAGCAGGATATATATCTCACAGAGAGTTATTTAGTAACACTAATAATAATAATAATTATTATTATTAAACCCCAGGGCTACACAGCTTTATAGAATATCAGCTTGTATAATATACTCCGATGTTATGTGTTGTTATGCATATAGATTTATATTTCTATGCAACAGTTCCACGGCATATCAACAGTTTCTGGAACGTCTTGGACCGTTACATGTACCACGGTCTCCTGAAGCTAACCGAAGTGATCAGAACAAACACTGAAGATCCGGCTGTTTCATCGGTCCTGGACCACCTGCAGAACACATTGAAAGGTACACACATTAGCAATGATAGTGAAAATCAGAAACTTGACCTATCCAGAGAAGGTTTTCTGGGTGATCACAATAGGCCCACAACAATTAATCCTTTTCCTATTTTCCAGAAAGTATGAACTTAAACCCAATGGCATTTTTTGGAAAGAAGAGCCAAGAACAACAGAAGCTGATTCTTGAACAGTGGCGTCAGAAGATGTTTGCACCCTTAGAGATCTGGAGCCAAACTCTGGAAGAAGCAGCAATTTTAGAGAAGGGTCAGTCCCAGAGTAATACATCCTTTAACCCCTGTCTGCAACACGTTGCCCATGAAATGTACCTCTGTTCCATATATCATGGCACTGAACATACTTTATAAATGAGGGATTGGGTCAGCAAATCAATAAAAAAAAATAAACAATGTTCTACTTAGCACTCAACATCTGTATATTCTAAATAGAAAATAGTACACAAGGACAAAAAAGTAATTTGTGGAGACAAGCATGAATTACATTGACTTCCATTATAGTTGTAAGCAGGTACTTGTATCCCTTAGTGCCTCCATCCTGATTGATGACTACAAACCAACAGTGAGAGGTTTGGCCATGGGTGTGGCACTTTGAATGGCAGTGTTTTGAAATGGCCAACAAATGACTTCATGTCAGATTCTTGCGTCTTATGGAGAGAATGTGTGCAGTGTGTTGTAAATGTTGAATGTTTTCTCAGTTTCTTTGCTGATCCAAAAAGTAATCCCTCTGCTTTGGAAATGGGAATGGGGAACAACTAAGAACTTCCTCTACCGACACCAAGGTGAACCTCGCTTACTGAGCCTAATACCTGTACGTTGATGGTGAAGAACAATTGAAGAAGAATAAACATTTCCTATATTGTGATCTGTGCTGTTGGGAAGGTGCTGCGGTGCCGTCTTGTATCAAACTGAAGGAACACCTCCAGCTGATAGACGCTGGTGTGATGCTCAACATGCCCTACCCTCCCTTCCTGGGAGGAAAGAGAGACACAGACCTTCTTATTGCCCTGGACTATGGGGCTAATGGTGCCTTCAAGGTAACGGGTTTGTAAAGTGAACCTTTGTGGTTGCTCACGTGAGATGTAGGCATATTAGTGGAGCAACACATGTCATAAGGCTGGCAAATGAGAATAAAACAAACTGTTCTCTGTACAGACTCTGACTCTTGCCAGAGAATACGCACTAGCAGTGAAGAAGCCTTTCCCAGAAATAGACGACAAATTCCTGGAGGAGACGGACTGGCCGAAGGACTGCTACGTGCTCGAGGGGAAAAAGAAGGAACTCACGATTGTTTACATGCCGCTCTTCAACAGACACAACTGCACAACTTCCAGCTTCCCTTCAGCCAGGAGAAGATTGCCTTTGTGTTGGAGACGGCCAAAGCCAACATCAAGAACAACAAGGGAACTCTGCTGAGGGAGATTCACAAGGCTGTTCTCTGCCGTGCACTCAACACCTAGGGTGGGCATGAGGATGTGGGTGGATTGACAGACCAAAGAATGAACAGATGGATGTGGGTGAAGACTCAAAATTGAATAAATTATTGAACTAACCATTTTTGTATTGAACTTTCTTATTATCTCTAGACCTCTTCATACCTCTTCTTCTTGTTCTTCATTAATGCCTCATCTTCCTATACCTTCGTCTTCTAGGCATGATGAACAGGCTTTGGAGAGCCTTCAGACTTGTGAGAGAAGTTGTCCAGCTAGATCCAGTAGGGGTGGAGTGATCTTTTGTTATGTGGCGATTGGAGGCTGGACAGCGGCCTCAATGGCCTGGTAGCTGCACAGCAACAAAACCAATGCGACATGTGAAACACAGAAACAAGAAGCAAGCAGTCACAGCATTTATTTAACAGGACTCGGCGGTCCATAAAATTCACAACACTCTGTAAAAACGTACAGTGCAATTTATTGCACTGTACGTCGGCAATTTATTGCACTGTGAAGAGTCTCATGAGTCATCCTTACCTTTCTTAAAGCGAGGTGACCCGTGTCTGGGGCCGGGTGAAAGCAAAAGGACCAACAACTGTGAACACCAAAAACAGTCGGTTCAAACTAAGTTGACTGAGTTGACTAAAGAAAGGAAAGCAGCTCAATGCTGCAGGAAGACAATGTGTGCTGCCTTGTACTGTGGGGTCGGCACGTATTTCGGTCGGCACGTCCAGATTTGGTCAGCTGTGCTTGTGCGAGTTTCCATGGGGCAAATGCGTGCTCATTATTGGAGGAAAGTATGATCCACAAAGGCCAGTAGAAGGATCCTGTGCATATATAACTTGGTTTCGTTACACATCCAGCAAGGTTGAGGACTGGGCCTCGACTATTTAAAGACATGTTCACTTTGTGTATCGATTGACTTCGCTATTTAATGTCTATGGTCTCAGGAACCTTTGCATGCTTGGGCCTGTAGTGTTTTTTTAAGCTTAGTTTGTCACATGTGGACTTGCACGTCTATGTAAAATGAGTTGTTTATGTGTAGATTACAATGCATGAAATATGATAATTAATAAGGGATATTATTATGAGGGATTTGTAATTGTATGCATATGAAGTTCATTTTTATTACTGTGTAATGATGTCCATGTGTACATTGCAATGCTTAAGATAGACAATAATCTATCAGGTCACAGAGCCACTAGTATGCTGAGGGTCAAATGGTAATTTACACATAGAATGTGGTTGGGGGTTTTACAAGGGAGCATTTGGTTTTAAGAACAAAGGGGACTGGACCACCTGTGGTCTGGGGAATCTCTACTGTTCTTATCAGGCACAGTGGGGGAGGTAAAGAGAGTCTGTGGAAGGATGACTGAAAGCTGTAGTCTCATCAGTTGTAACATATAAAACTGAATAACAATTCCTTCTAGGTCAAATATTGCGTTAGTAAACACAGGAGGGCGGAGTGAGGACTTCAGGTACCGGAAAACATGAATGTTATGGAGCCATCTTCAAAACCTGCGCCAAGAGAGACTCCGCCCCTGTGGGACTTTTAGCCAATCGCATGCCGTAGAACTAACCAATGAGTGGCCTTAAGCTCTGTGAATGAGACCTATAACTAACACGTGCGCAAGAAGAGCGACCCTTTTTAATCCCCACGTGACTAAACAAGACCTGCGGTCTGGAGTTCGTTGAGGAAGGAGGGGCCCCGATCGGGTTTGCATAAGCTGTTCTGTCATCATTCTTTTATTAAATAATTATTAGTATAACTCTTTTTGGACTCCGGACCTTATTCCCCACACCACCTCCTAGGATCTGAACATATATTTTACAATTTTGGTGACCCCGACGTGATTCTGAGGAGCTCTGGTGAGGGGCCTGGAGCATTCGGACAGGCCGCGAAGGATCACCTCTTCTCTGCTCACGAAGCACTTACAAAGAAAGGTATTTAAGGACCTGTTTGATCGAACCTTACATAGGTAGAAATAGGACGTTTAGACGTGAGTAGGAGAGAGGCCGGTCTGACGTGGATTTAAATTGTTAGCGTGAAAACACAACATAGATATTCTTAAGGAGAAAGGAGATGATAGTCGGCTTGTGCATGTATGTTATATGTGGTATGAAAGCTGAGGAACGTTCATGTTTTTGTCGTAGTTTGTGTTGTACGTGTGTCTGTGGCCTAGTGTGAAGAAGCTTAGCGTTGTTCTTCTAGGACAATGGCGGCTCCGTCCACCTGAATTGAATGGAAGATTGAACGGGGTAACACAGTGTCGTCGGTACGGTTGAGGTCCTCTTAATTTGAGGCAAACTGTTTGTTCCTTAAGAACAAAGGTGTTGTTCATATTGTACAAAGAACTATGTTGTAAATGCTTTATTGAGTGTGATGTACGTTGTAAGTCTTACTACATTTGCATTCAACATATGGTGCACATCCATCCCCCACGACGCCACCTCCAGCCCCCGGCCAACACCACACCAGCGGGGGTCCCAGATAAGACAATAGGAGAGAGTGCTCTCTGTCCGCTACCTCCACCCTATTCCACACCTTACTACAGCAGGCTCTTATACCTGGCTGTTTTAAGACTGAGCGTATATACTATGTTGAATGAGGTACCGTGCATGAGTGGCGTTGTTTGGTTTTGAAGGAGAAAGAAACGTGTTTGAGAAACTAGAGGAGACACGTGGTTTGAACAAAGGCTCCGATGCATTGCGAATGAGTTTTTCTTTTTCTCTTAGAATATGAAAACACAATTATTCTCCGGTCACATAAACTAAAGCTATAGTTATATTACGCATTAGGAGTATCATGGGTATAGATAGTGCATATTTGCAGTAGGTGCCAAGATTGTTCAGGTTTATAGGTAGACCCGGCGTGGCCTGTATTGATAGCAGATATCTTACAGTAAGGATTTAGGACCGGACTAAGTATAGAGGTTCGTTTTGGGCTGGCAGGTCCTTAATTGTTTCTATACCCGGTGAATGATCCTTAGAATCTGAACATATGCATATAAATTATAAATCTGGAAAAGGGACGTCGCATAAATCCTGGCAATAGACACAGGATTAGTGCTAGAAAACAAGATTAAAATTTGATAAGACGACGTTTGCGTTGAGGACCAGCAGGATAGCTGCCTGCGGCAAGATAACTAGAAAACAAGATTATAACTAATCAGAGAATCCTATACATAGAGAAGTTAAATTGTGATACATATTATTCTGGGGGAAAGGTGGAAGGTAAAAACGTGGCTAAGGTACAGTGGAGAAGGAGGGTACTTGATCTTAAATAAGAAAAGTGCCTCTAGAGGTTTGAAGAATATTGCACTGAAGAGAGTAACCATTAAGCACCATCAAGTGGCAAATAATAAACAGCTTACACATACTTTAAAAAGTATAGATAGTGACATTAACACATTTTACACATAAAGAATAGACTGAATATTAATTATAGTCGTATATTAATAACACTTTGATAAATGAATAGTTTTTTAACAGAATTGTAGTTTTTTATAACTTTATTATACTTGCATGAATGAACATCCAGTTGCAGTGTGATATTGTGTTCCCTTTTTGCCAGGTTGCTGCAGTGTGATATTGTGTTCCTTTTTGCCAGTTTAATCGCAGTGGGAGATTGTTTTGTTTTTTCCTCTGTTCAGGTCGGTTGCAGTGGATTTGTTGTGTGAAGTATTTTCTCCCCATAACTTTAACCAACTGTATTCTTCCAATTACACCACATTTGCACGTTAGACACATATTGTTTATTTTATTTCTACATTTACATTTCCTTATATAAGCCAAAGTCAGCACCTGATTCTTTCAAGATGTCTGGGCCAATGAATACCTCATCATGGGTTGATGAAGCCTGCGATGCACCCCTGAGAATGACGGTCAGAGAAAAGCAGGGAAAAGCAGACAGGCGACTGAGAAAACACATCCAAGAATGGCATGCTGAGGGTTTATTGGATTTCACAACCCAGCAGCAGCCCACCAAGGAGCAGAAGATGGCGCTGATGAAAGTGCTCAAGTTGAGAGACAGCGCAGCAAAGGAGAAGCCGAAAAGAAAAGAATGGCTCGCGAACTCAACGGCCATGGCTGAATCCAATAAAGCCCTCGAAGATGCACGATTTCTGCTCCATGCCATGGTGCTAGTGGAGGCACGCAATGGAGGAAGGAGAGAGGGCCTGGTGGAAGGAGTAACACCCCTGAATGTAAGACAACCACGACAGGCGGTGGCAGCCGCTATACCGCCATCTATCCCTGGTCCCACCCCTTTCATCCATGCCAGCATTGAATTACCCACGTCCTATAGACCCCAAGTACAGGAACAAGTACAGGATGTGGAAAACATGCTAGACAATCATGTCACGCGGACTAATCGTGGAATGGGTATCCTCACAGCGCAAATAGAGACCCTCTCCAAAACAATAGAAAAGACAACTAGAGAACTAATATTGCTCAAAATAGAGTTGGCAGATAAAAACATAGCAGACAGAAGGCAGGAGGAAACTTGGGATGGTGCCGCAACTCCACCTGCGAACACAGCTCTGAACCTCCTACAAGCCCCCTCATCGTAAGAGCAGCCCCAGTCCATTCTACAAACTATGAAATGTGCTACAATTGTGGCAAATGTGGACATTGGGCTAGAGACTGTCGCAGTGCACCTCAAAGAGAAAGAGGACTCGACATCCCAAATGCCCATTTGCTGCCAGCCAGTTCCTGGGAGCGAGCATGACCTGTCAGGAGGGAAACCACTAGAACAATGCCATCGAAGCTCTGCACCATCAACCAAGCCTTTCCACCGGGATGGTTTTCTGAATCAAATTTTTTTCAAATTTATGTTAAAGTCATGACATAGTCTAACGGTGATTAACACCGTTAGTTATCCCCCTGCAGGAAAGAAGAGACAGTCAGTCGTCAAGTGGCTGATACTGAGACAGGTTTCCAAGAAGGACTGGTCTGACAATGGCACATGCACACACATTTTGCATTCAAACACGTACATGAGCGGGACATATTTAGAAATTACATAGTCACACGGAGCAGACTATGACCCACCATTCCAGGGTAGTCGAGAGAGCTAATCAGATGATGACGTCTGAATTAGCTAAAATATCGAGCGAGATCAAACTCTGGGGAGATTTTTTAAATTAACCAATCGGGTTTGAGTTTTTTGTCTTACAGGAGACAACCAGACACCAGCTGATGAGAACGTGTCATCAGTGGAACAAGGTGACTGGTAAGGTTGAGTGTTTGCACAGAAGAGGTTTGATATGATGTTGTAAATATTAATGGTAAATATGATGAGCTCTCTTGCGCTGAGTTCATATTGTGTAATATTATACACCACCTGACAGGACACATTTCAGCATAAACACACGGGTCAACAAATGATTTGGGGTTAAAGTGGACACTGGAATAGGGCTGTTTGGAGTCGTTGCAAAGGCTTCACTCCCTCCAGAGAGGCCACGCCAAATACCATGTAATATCGTTTGACACATAGTACTACTGACAGCATTGAGAAACACTTGTGCATATTTTTTAGGGTTGGGAAATGATGAGAAAGGAACTGTGAGAAGTGATTAATGAAGGACTGTATTAACATGTGATTGATTCCCTGAGCCAGAGATCCTGTGCAGCAGAACCAACCGCTGAGGGCGAATCTGACCAGGAGGGGACGGCTGCAGTTGGCAATGGTGCCTTTTGCACTAAACCCTGAAAATGATCCTGAGGGGTTCAGATGCATGCTTGGGCTGTTTAAGAACAAGCTCTGACCAGGGAGGACCAGCGGTTGATAATGCCGCTGATGGTTCCTGAGGTGGAAGTGGAGGAGCAGAGATCAGGTGTTACCTTGTTCCATTCAGCCCCACCCCCAGAGTATTATAAAATAATATCCTGTGAAGCGGAGCCCAGCTCGGAGACCTCTCCGTGCGTCTAAGTTCTTTCCACAGCCACACCCGTCACTTCATCACCGACCTCCATTATGAGAAGGCTTCACCGTCAGACCAGAGACTCCAGGTGTCACATCAGAGAGCTGCAACCCACTGGGAGCAGGTAGTATGAGGGAGTATCGTACAACTTTAGTATTAGAACAACACACTGAGGTTTGAGTTTGAATGATCATGATGCAGTGATTGAACCTGTTGTTCTGATCTTTTTTCGAGATAACTGGAGATGGAGACTGCCGGAGCTGGAGATGGTGGGAGCAAGAAACATGGAGTCAGATGAACGAGTCGACAGAGACTGGAGGGAGACGATGGAGAAGTGCGAGTGTGACCGGCTGTAAGGAGGGACTAAAATTGGAGATGTCTGAAGAGGAGCGAAGGGTTTCAGGACTTACATGACATGCACAGTGAGACATGCATCAACACCCCCGAGAACATTAGAGACACACATACACGTAGACAGATATGCAGACATAGAATACACATAAATGTTCCTGATTTTAAGATTTTTGCCTGTGTGATGAATAGAACCACACTGATATATTGCGTTCTGAAACCGTATATTTTATACGGTTTAGAGAGGGAAATGGAATTTTTTCTTCCATGACACGAGAGTGTATTAAGATGTATGTACTGTGGATGATGAATACAGAGTTGTTACAGATGTTTATACTATGGAATAGTATAAAGAGAGGGAATTGTAGTGTTTTTTTAAGCTTAGTTTGTCACATGTGGACTTGCACGTCTATGTAAAATGAGTTGTTTATTTGTAGATTACAATGCATGAAATATGATAATTAATAAGGGACATTATTATGAGGGATTTGTAATTGTATGCATATGAAGGTCATTTTTATTACTGTGTAATGATGTCCATGTGTACATTGCAATGCTTAAGATAGACAATAATCTATCAGGTCACAGAGCCACTAGTATGCTGAGGGTCACATGGTAATTTACACATAGAATGTGGTTGGGGGTTTTACAAGGGAGCATTTGGTTTTAAGAACAAAGGGGACTGGACCACCTGTGGTCTGGGGAATCTCTACTGTTCTTATCAGGCACAGTGGGGGGAGGTAAAGAGAGTCTGTGGAAGGATGACTGAAAGCTGTAGTCTCATCAGTTGTAACATATAAAACTGAATAACAATTCCTTCTAGGTCAAATATTGCGTTAGTAAACACAGGAGGGCGGAGTGAGGACTTCAGGTACCGGAAAACATGAATGTTATGGAGCCATCTTCAAAACCTGCGCCAAGAGAGACTCCGCCCCTGTGGGACTTTTAGCCAATCGCATGCCGTAGAACTAACCAATGAGTGGCCTTAAGCTCTGTGAATGAGACCTATAACTAACACGTGCGCAAGAAGAGCGGCCCTTTTTAATCCCCACGTGACTAGACAAGACCTGCGGTCTGGAGTTCGTTGAGGAAGGAGGGGCCCCGATCGGGTTTGCATAAGCTGTTCTGTCATCATTCTTTTATTAAATAATTATTAGTATAACTCTTTTTGGACTCCGGACCTTATTCCCCACACCACCTCCCAGGATCTGAACATATATTTCACAGGCCTGAAGTTTATTAATCATTTATCCTGCCATTCATTCCTTGATGTCATTGTTTGTGGCTGTCTATGATGATATCCTTGTACAATGCTTTTCTAGTTCTACGACCACTTCATACTCTAATACACTGGCTGCCATGACCTGTCTCCATACCACTGGCTCATCAGAACTAATATTCATACCCATACATACACAGCCTGCGGGAGCAAGTTGCTGTTAAGTGTCTTGTCAGATTGAAGACATGGACAAGGAGGATCCCTCTCCCCGGATGGACAGAAGCAATAGATGTCATGTGGCCAGAATGAATAACGTAACGGAGTTACAGCACATTCAATGAATGTGACAGAAATGATTCATATAATGAGTAGTATGCATGGTCCATGATCCAGATAGCCACGACCCATTAAGCAGAAGGAGGTAGAGAGGAGGGGCATCCCAGGGGCAGTGGGAGGAGAAAGCAGGGCCATGGCAGCTGGCAGGACGGCTCCAGGCCAGTTGCATCAGCAGGGCCATGGTTGTATCAGCAGGGCCAGGGGGAGGACCAGGGTCCTCCCCCTGGTTCCAGGCAGCCACATATCCATGGAAAAAGAAAGTGGAGTTAGTAATATGCATTGAAGAGACAATCATTTATCCAGAAGGAGAGAAAGGAGAGGTGAAGAGGAGGAGAGGAGGAGCAAAAAGAGGAAGAGAAGGAAAGGAGGAGCTCAGTGTATCCTAAAATGTCCCCCAGCAGTCTAGGCCTATAGCAGCATATCTAGGGGCTGGACCAGGGCAAACCTGAGCCAGCCCTAACTATAAGCCTGAAACAGCCCTAACTATAAGCGCCATCAAAGAGGAAAGTCTTAAGTCTACTCTTAAATGAGGTGACCGTGCCTGCCCCCCGAACTGAAAGTGGAAGCTGATTCCACAGAAGAGGAGCCCTCATCAATGGAGCTCCGATTACACAATTTACTACAGCAGCAAGTCCACAAAAAGAGCCTGAGAGGGGAAAGAGTTCATAAGTTAACACCATTAGGTTTTATTGATTCACAATTTACCAGACTCTGAGGAAGTAGTGGACTCTGAATGAGGCGCTAGCTAACATGTTCCATTCCATTACGCACCGCCGGCCCTGTTCAGGGTCGCTGGACCGATCCCAGCTGATGTTGGGCGACGGCAGGCTTCACCTGGACAGAACGCTCACATTCACACGGACTGCACTGTGTGCATCTGCTCCAGTCTTCTGACCACTCAAAGCGCTTTAACGCTACACGTCATCATTCACACCCATTCATACACTGATGGGAGGGGCTTAAGGTTCCACCGGCCTATCAGGACCAACATTCATATATATATATATATATATATATATATATATATATATATATATATATATATATATATATATATGTGTATATATATACTATATATATATATATATATATATATATATATATATATATATATATATATATACACAATATACTGTGTATATTGTATTGTATATCATGTTCCATCAGTGACAGCTGGCATCAACTGGGTGCACGATCACAGCTATATATTCCTGCCGACAGCTATACGGCTTTACAACAAGTCACTGCTTGCTAGTTCCTCCGTGGATTAGTTCATCACTGTACCATATATATTTTGCTTTAGATATCAAAAGGTTGACTTGATTCTATAGTATCTTGAGCCGTTTCTCAATCAGCGTTCTTCTCTGTACTTGTGTTCTCGTGGACTCGTGAAACGTCATCAGTCGCGGCCCAAGTACTGTTTCAATTCAAAAGTCCGCTTCTCGCCAAGAACGGTGAAAATGCCCGGATGTGACTTGATCCGCCCATTTTACTGGGGACGCATCAGAGCAGACTTGAGCGTTCTTGAGAGAGCCAATATCCCAGAATGCATTTCGGACCAGCAAACGGGGAACAATGACGGATGAGAATACTCATAACTGAAAGTTGACATTCTCTGAATACTACCGTTGTTGAGTCACAAAATGTAATTTTAGGATGTTTTCAGGCGAGAAGTTAGTTGTTTAAGCATCAAATCTGTGGTCGCTTTCTCAAGAATCGGCCGACTTAAAAAGATACGCCGACGGGTTGAGGTCCTGCTCGCGGGACCGTGAGCCCCGCAGCACCGGGCCGTCAGCGCTCTGCTGCCCGCCGAGAGCAGCCTGATCTCAGCTGGACTTTTTGAAAGGATCCGATGTCTCCGTATCGATTAAACATGAGATTTAATTCTGTTTCGAGGATTTAACAAGCAATCATTATTATTTATTCACAGTCACATTAAATCAGTTTGACTAAGGGAAAGGTTAAGGTTTATAACTTAGGATTTTAATGTAACTTTTACTTTAAACTACAGCGGTGTCTTAGTACTTTTGACCGAATTGTTTGCAATTATATGTATATATATATATATATATATATATATATATATATATATATATATATATATATAGTATATATATATATATAGTATATATATATAATACATATTTATAAACATATAATATATACAATTATATGTGTATCTATATAAATATATGAATATATATAAAACACATTTATAAACACTATATATATATATATATATATATATATATATATATATATATATATATATATATATATAATATATATATATATATATATATATACACAGAATATATATATATATATACAATGATATGTGTATGTCTGTGAAACCAGTACAAAAAGAGCAGGGTTATATTTTGTTTGAATGTAAAAATACTTTACAGTGAAGAATCAGAGTAACCATGACAACAACAGCTGAGGTGGTGACATCATCAAGTCAGCTGCTGTTCCAATTGCAGAAAGACCGTCCTGCATTCTCCTGTCCTTGAGAGTCTGGACTCCCAAGTCCAGACTCCCAAGACCAGACTCCAGAAGTTCACAAGCCAAGACCTGTGTACTTGGTATTGAGAAACGGCCTTAGTGTTGTGAATGATCTCATGCTGTCTCAATGGCGGCCTCTGGTGGACAGAATAATCATGACACCTGAACCCCAGCATTGCTCTGCCTGATGGCCGCTTGCAGAAAGGTGTTCCTCTGGGCGCTCTATGAGGGCCTCCCTCAGAGCTGCTGGCCATGAGGATGAAGCAGACTGCAGTCAGTGTCTCTCATCTGAGAACCTCAGGCAGTCCGTTCATATTCCAGATCTTAAAAAAGATGTAATATTAGATTTTCCTGAAAAACAAACTACATTATATAATGAATGCACTGCAATACGCTTTGAGACTCTGAGGGAGGAGACGGAGACAAACTTAGCTGGGATATGTAGAGAATTACATGTAAGATGTATTTGATGACCAGTTGACTATATTCAAAGAAACTTGGTAAAGATGAAAAAGTAATTAAACTTGAAAGCAAGTCCTTCAAGTTTAATAATCTTTTAATCTCTAATCTTCATGTTCTCCTTATGTGTTTTTATTTTTTGCTCCAAACATCTCACTTATTTTTTGTCAGCTTTTACTCTTGTTTTTCTTTTCAATCTCTGTTTGTCAAATTTTATTTTTAGTTTATGTTTTCTCAGCGCGTGGTTGAGCTCTCACTTCTGGGCGGATCCTTACAGGTAGAGTTGTTGCAACATAACACAAATCACACAACAATCCAACATGTTTCATCAGTCTTTATTCACGTCTTGGTCACTTTTACAGAACATGTCCTGTCATAAGCAGCATTACTCCACCACAGAGCATCTTTACTGCACCACAGAACATTATTACTGCACCACAGAGCATCATTACTCCACCACACAGCATCATTACTGCACCACAGAGCATCATTACTCCTCCACAGAGCATCATTACTGCACCACAGAGCATCAGTGATCAGACTGTCTGTGCACGGCCACGGTGGACATTCATCGTCCAGGGAGTTGACAGAAGCACCAACCCACCGACAGCGATGAATGTGAACTGGGAACCTGCTTGTTGGAGGACCAGGTCACTTGGTTTCCCTGCAAGGAACCAGAGGTGAGGACGCAGCCATGCAGGTGTGATAACAGAAGGGAAGTTGGTCTTAACGAGGAATCTGCCAACACCACTTCAACCAGGAGAGACCAGTCAGATGAGATCATTGTTTATTATGAACAGATGATATGAGATGTGAAGTCTTGAGTCCTCTAGGACTCTACAGAGAGATCCTATGAGGGGCAGCAGGATAAAACCCCTGTGGAGTCCAGACCTGGTGCTGATGAGGATGATAGAATGAGGAGATGATGGACCTGATGAAGACTGGGAGGAGATGGGAGGGGCTCTCACCTGATGACTGTCACCTGGTCTTAAGCCCAACTCATCACATTGTTAGTTTACCCTGAGCTTTAAAAAAAGAGTTGGTCAGTGCCGTCAGACTAGATCAGAGCAATGAGCGTAGTCTAAAGAGCACGACGGGCTTCCTGGCCAGCTGGAACTGGTTCTGTTCATAGTTAAAGGGAATTAGTGTTCTGGTTCCTAATACTTGAGCACCTCATCAGGACGTCTCTTTTTCAAAGTATAGTTATATTCATCATTACGTCTCTTTAACAAAGTATAGTTATATTCATCATTTCGTCTCTTTAACAAAGTATAGTTATGTTCATCATTACGTCTCTTTAACAAAGTATAGTTATGTTCATCATTATGTCTCTTTAACAAAGTATAGTTATGTTCATCATTATGTCTCTTTAACAAAGTATAGTTATGTTTATCAGCACGTCTCTTTAACAAAGTATAGTCATATTCATCATTACGTCTCTTTAACAAAGTATAGTTATGTTCATCATTACGTCTCTTCAACAAAGTATAGTTATGTTCATCAGCACGTCTCTTTAACAAAGTATAGTTATGTTCATCAATACGTCTCTTTAACAAAGTATAGTTATGTTCATCAGCACGTCTCTTTAACAAAGTATAGTTATGTTCATCATTATGTCTCTTTAACAAAGTATAGTTATATTCATCATTACGTCTCTTTAATAAAGTATAGTTATGTTCATCATTACGTCTCTTTAACAAAGTATAGTTATATTCATCATTATGTCTCTTTAATAAAGTATTGTTATGTTCATCATTACGTCTCTTTAATAAAGTATAGTTATATTCATCATTACGTCTCTTTAATAAAGTTTAGTTATATTCATTATTACGTCTCTTTAATG
This sequence comes from Taurulus bubalis, assembly GCF_910589615.1. Lineage (NCBI taxonomy): Eukaryota > Metazoa > Chordata > Actinopteri > Perciformes > Cottidae > Taurulus > Taurulus bubalis. The sequence goes on from NC_136605.1 coordinate 1,685,821, forward strand.
AAGTATAGTTATATTCATCATTACGTCTCTTTAATAAAGTATAGTTATGTTCATCATTACGTCTCTTTAATAAAGTATAGTTATATTCATTAGCACGTCTCTTTAACAAAGTATAGTTATGTTCATCATTACGTCTCTTTAATAATGTGTAGTTATATTCATCATTACGTCTCTTTAATAAAGTATAGTTATGTTCATCATTACGTCTCCTTAATAAAGTATAGTTATGTTTATCATTACATCTCTTTAATAAAGTATAGTTATGTTCAACATTATGTCTCTTTAACAAAGTATAGTTATGTTCATCATTATGTCTCTTTAACAAAGTATATTTATGTTTATCAGCACGTCTCTTTAATAAAGTATAGTTATATTCATCATTACGTCTCTTTAGTAAAGTATAGTTATATTCATCATTACGTCTCTTTAATAAAGTATAGTTATGTTCATCATTATGTCTCTTTAACAAAGTATAGTTATGTTCATCAGCACGTCTCTTTAACAAAGTATAGTTATATTCATCAGCACGTCTCTTTTACAAAGTATAGTTATGTTCATCATTATGTCTCTTTGACAAAGTATAGTTATGTTTATCATTGCGTCTCTTTAACAAAGTATAGTTATGTTCATCAGCACGTCTCTTTAACAAAGTATAGTTATGTTGATCAGCACGTCTCTTTAACAAAGTATAGTTATGTTCATCAGCACGTCTCTTTAACAAAGTATAGTTATGTTCATCATTATGTCTCTTTAACAAATTATAGTTATATTCATCATTATGTCTCTTTAACAAAGTATAGTTATGTTCATCATTACGTCTCTTTAATAAAGTACAGTTATATTCATCATTACGTCTCTTTAACAAAGTATAGTTATGTTCATCATTAGGTCTCTTTAATAAAGTATAGTTACGTTTATCATTACATCTCTTTAACAAAGTATAGTTATATTCATCATTACGTCTCTTTAATAAAGTATAGTTATGTTCATCATTACGTCTCTTTAATAAAGTATAGTTATGTTTATCATTACATCTCTTTAATAAAGTATAGTTATGTTCATCATTACGTCTCTTTAACAAAGTATAGTTATGTTCATCAGCACGTCTCTTTAATAAAGTATAGTTATATTCATCATTACGTCTCTTTAACAAAGTATAGTTATATTCATCATTTCGTCTCTTTAACAAAGTATAGTTATGTTCATCATTACGTCTCTTTAACAAAGTATAGTTATGTTCATAATTATGTCTCTTTAACAAAGTATAGTTATGTTCATCATTATGTCTCTTTAACAAAGTATAGTTATGTTTATCAGCACGTCTCTTTAACAAAGTATAGTCATATTCATCATTACGTCTCTTTAACAAAGTATAGTTATGTTCATCAGCACGTCTCTTTAACAAAGTATAGTTATGTTCATCTGCACGTCTCTTTAACAAAGTATAGTTATGTTCATCATTATGTCTCTTAACAAAGTATAGTTATGTTCATCAGCACGTCTCTTTAATAAAGTATAGTTATATTCATCATTACGTCTCTTGAATAAAGTATAGTTATGTTCATCATTACTTCTCTTTAATAAAATATAGTTATGTGTATCATTACGTCTCTTTAATAAAGTATAGTTATATTTATCAGCATGTCTCTTAAACAAAGTATAGTTATGTTCATCATTATGTCTCTTTAACAAACTATAGTTATGTTCATCAGCACGTCTCTTTAACAAAGTATAGTTATATTCATCAGCACGTCTCTTTAACAAAGTATAGTTATGTTCGTCATTATGTCTCTTTGACAAAGTATAGTTATGTTTATCATTGCGTCTCTTTAACAAAGTATAGTTATGTTCATCAGCACGTCTCTTTAACAAAGTATAGTTATGTTCATCATTATGTCTCTTTAACAAATTATAGTTATATTCATCATTAAGTCTCTTTAACAAAGTATAGTTATGTTCATCATTAAGTCTCTTTAATAAAGTACAGTTATGTTCATCATTACGTCTCTTTAATAATGTGTAGTTATATTCATCATTACGTCTCTTTAATAAAGTATAGTTATGTTCATCATTACGTCTCTTTCATAAAGTATAGTTATGTTTATCATTACATCTCTTTAATAAAGTATAGTTATGTTCAACATTATGTCTCTTTAACAAAGTATAGTTATGTTCATCATTATGTTTCTTTAACAAAGTATATTTATGTTTATCAGCACGTCTCTTTAATAAAGTATAGTTATATTCATCATTACGTCTCTTTAGTAAAGTATAGTTATATTCATCATTACGTCTCTTTAATAAAGTATAGTTATGTTCATCATTATGTCTCTTCAACAAAGTTTAGTTATGTTCATCAGCACGTCTCTTTAACAAAGTATAGTTATATTCATCAGCACGTCTCTTTAACAAAGTATAGTTATGTTCATCATTATGTCTCTTTGACAAAGTATAGTTATGTTTATCATTGCGTCTCTTTAACAAAGTATAGTTATGTTCATCAGCACGTCTCTTTAACAAAGTGTAGTTATGTTCATCATTATGTCTCTTTAACAAATTATAGTTATATTCATCATTATGTCTCTTTAACAAAGTATAGTTATGTTCATCATTACGTCTCTTTAATAAAGTACAGTTATATTCATCATTACGTCTCTTTAATAAAGTATAGTTATGTTCATCATTACATCTCTTTAATAAAGTATAGTTACGTTTATCATTACATCTCTTTAACAAAGTATAGTTATATTCATCATTACGTCTCTTTAATAAAGTATAGTTATGTTCATCATTACGTCTCTTTAATAAAGTATAGTTACGTTCATCATTACATCTCTTTAATAAAGTACAGTTATGTTCATCTGCACGTCTCTTTAACAAAGTATAGTTATGTTCATCTGCACGTCTCTTTAACAAAGTATAGTTATGTTCATCATTATGTCTCTTAACAAAGTATAGTTATGTTTATCATTACGTCTCTTTAACAAAGTATAGTTATGTTCATCAGCACGTCTCTTTAACAAAGTATAGTTATGTTCATCATTACGTCTCTTTAACAAAGTATAGTTATGTTCATCAATACGTCTCTTTAATAAAGTATAGTTATATTCATCAGCACGTCTCTTTAATAAAGTATAGTTATGTTCATCATTACGTCTCTTTAACAAAGTATGTTTATATTCATCATTATGTCTCTTTAATAAAGTATAGTTATGTTCATTAGCACGTCTCTTTAATAAAGTATAGTTATATTCATCATTACGTCTCTTGAATAAAGTATAGTTATGTTCATCATTACTTCTCTTTAATAAAGTATAGTTATGTTTATCATTACGTCTCTTTTTAAAGTATAGTTATATTTATCAGCATGTCTCTTAAACAAAGTATAGTTATGTTCATCATTATGTCTCTTTAACAAAGTATAGTTATGTTCATCAGCACGTCTCTTTAACAAAGTATAGTTATATTCATCAGCATGTCTCTTTAACAAAGTATAGTTATGTTCGTCATTATGTCTCTTTGACAAAGTATAGTTATGTTTATCATTGCGTCTCTTTAACAAAGTATAGTTATGTTCATCAGCACGTCTCTTTAACAAAGTATAGTTATGTTCATCAGCACGTCTCTTTAACAAAGTATAGTTGTGTTCATCAGCACGTCTCTTTAACAAAGTATAGTTATGTTCATCAGCACGTCTCTTTAACAAAGTATAGTTATGTTCATCATTATGTCTCTTTAACAAATTATAGTTATATTCATCATTATGTCTCTTTAACAAAGTATAGTTATGTTCATCATCAAGTCTCTTTAATAAAGTACAGTTATATTCATCATTACGTCTCTTTAATAAAGTATAGTTATGTTCATCATTACGTCTCTTTAATAAAGTATAGTTACGTTTATCATTACATCTCTTTAACAAAGTATAGTAATATTCATCATTACGTCTCTTTAATAAAGTATAGTTATGTTCATCATTACGTCTCTTTAATAAAGTATAGTTACGTTTATCATTACATCTCTTTCATAAAGTATAGTTATGTTCATCTGCACGTCTCTTTAACAAAGTATAGTTATGTTCATCAGCACGTCTCTTTAACAAAGTATAGTTATGTTCATCATTATGTCTCTTAACAAAGTATAGTTATGTTTATCATTACGTCTCTTTAACAAAGTATAG
>NC_136605.1:1695000-1842500 GCF_910589615.1 Taurulus bubalis
GAGGAGCTGGTCTGGGATCAGAGCAGGTCTGGGATCAGAGCTGGTCTGGGATCAGAGCTGGTCTGGGATCAGAGCTGGTCTGGGATCAGAGCTGGTCTGGGATCAGATCAGGTCTGGGATCAGAGCTGGTCTGGGATCAGAGCCTGCAAGTGAAGGAGATAAAGGAGCCCTTACCTCACATCCTCTCCTGCAGGAGCATTGCTGTCTTCATCCCTCCATCTTCAAAGCGTATTCTTGACCCCTCCCAAGCCTCCAAAGCTCACTCTGCTCATCCTCTGTTCACATCTTTCCCTCATATTGTCTTCCTGCTCTTCCTCACTTCTCCTCCTCTTCCTGGTCTGTCGTTAGTCACACTCTTTCCCTTTCTTTCTTCCTCTCTGGTGGCTCTCCGGTGCTGCTGTAAACTGCAGACTGTCTGGCGAGCGAGCGAGAGAATGTGTGAGAGAGAGAGAGAGAGTGTGTGTGAGAGAGAGAGAGAGAGAGTGAGAGAGAGAGAGACTGTGGGGCAATGGGAAGTGCAGACCAGGACACACACAGCCTCTGTCAGTTTGAATGAACATTGTGCACAGTGGACTTGTCTCTCCTCCCCCTCTCTCGCTCCCTCCCTCCTCCCTCTGTCTACCAGACACCCCTCCTCCACTCCTCCCTGGCGTTGCCCTCCTTCGCTGTCTCCTCCTCCTGCTCCCTCGCTGCTACCTTCAAACATGTTCACACTCCAAGACCGACTAACATTAGAGGGCTGCACTCACTGACACCCCCAAACACACACACACACACACACGCACACACACACACACACACACACACACACACACACACACACACACACAGACAGTTAACCCATTGGATGCAGCTGCACATCCTGTCTGTTTGTATTTATTATCATCTTCACGCTGCAGCCTTCAGCACGGAATTAATTCTCTTGTCTAAAAATAGTTCACATGGATAAAATGATCATTTATTGTCATTATACATTTGGTTGTTGCAGAACGAAATACAATTGTAGCCCATTTGCTAGGCTACATAAGAAAAACACAACAAAAACCACAAACAGTAGTGCATTCCTGTAGTGCATGTTTGAAACATGTTTCATGTTTTTAAACATGAAACATGAAACTACTTCTGAGCCTTTGTTCCCCTTTGCTACAGCAGGTCTGCTGTGGACTTTAAAAAAGAAGAAGAAAGTATCCTTTATTAATCCCCTTGGGGAAATTCTTCTCTGCATTTGACCCATCCCTGGATGGGGGCGGTGGGCAGCCCTGTGGGGCGCGGGTGTCTTGCTCAGGGACGCTTCGACATGTGAGCTATGGGGGGACTGGGGATCGAGCCGGCTACCTTGTGGTTGCGGGACAACCACTCATCCCCCTGAGCTACAGCCGCCACAAAACTGTTACTGTTACTGTTAGCGCTGTTAGCACCATTAGCGCTGTTAGCACCGTTAACGCTGTTAGCACTGTTAGGACTGTTAGCGCTGTTAAAATTGTCAGCGCTGTTAGCATTGTCAGCGCTGTTAGCACTGTTTGCGCCGTTAGCTGTGAGCGGCTGGCCCCGTGTAGAGCCGTGTGCTCAGAGCATCCAGACGCTCCGTCTGCCTAAACTGATGTGAAATCATCTTCATGACATATCTAAACGTCTACATGAGAAACCATGTGTACGGAAAATGTGAGTTTCATCTGTTCATGTTATGTGAGTTTTTGTCAGTGAAATATGTTTCACATCTGCTAACTTCCTTTATCTGTTGGGATGTTGGTTTAGTCTGAAAGAGAGACTGAAACCATCCAGAAACGGATTTGTTTTAAACTCATTTGATCATTTTAGCAACATTTTGCTTCCCAATCAGAATTTCTTGAGAACATTTCTAAATGCAACAGTTTCAGCTCGATCCTCTTGGATCCAGCAGCTACTGTACATATTCTCCAGCGCATTCTGGCTCCTTCAATTACAGTCACAGCATTTGGTTGTGTGGTTCCACCATCTTATCCCGCACGCCTTCCATCATCCTCCCTCCTTCTTTAGCTACATATTGATTAGGTCGCTGTGTGTGTGTGTGAGTGTGTGTGTGTGTGTGTGTGTGTGTGTGTGTGTGTGTGTGTGGTCAGTGAGGTCAGCATGTCGGCCAGACAGACATCCCCACTCCCTTCATTTTTTCCCTGCCTCCTCCATAACTTCCTGCTCTTCCTTCTGAGCTTCAGCCTGTGTAGTCAAGTTAAAGGAAGCTGAAGCACAACGTCAACTCCCTTCATGGGCTCAGCTATAAGCTGCGCTGACAGAACATGGAATATGCAGCTCCGCCTCATATCAGCGTGTTCATGTGGAGAGAAGCAAGATATGTTCGGTAGATTTCCCTGATTTGGTTTTAAATGAACCTTCCACATGTTCAACACTGGTGACTCCAAACCATGAGATGGAAACAATCACATAAATGTGAAACATGTGAAGATGTTGCAGCTTGTCCTCTGAAGACGATCAGGTGATCCCTCGCCTCCAGCGTTTTAAACACTACCTGACAGCGACCGCCCTCCCTGACCCGAGGGCTGGCAGACTGTCTGAGTGGAGGAGGGGCAGATGGATGGGAGTGCAGGGGTCGATAGAGGTCACGGGGCAAAGAGGGAGATGCACACAGAGAACGCCTGAGAGAAGGCGACACAAGAGGGCGGCGACAGAGACAAAGCAACTGGGTGAGAAGCTGCGGGTGGTGGGGGTAGACTCGTCCACCATCTCCTGGATCACTGACTACCTCACAGGCAGACCACAGTTTGTCAGAATGGGCCGTGTGCTGTCTGGGACGGTGGTCAGTGATGTTGGAGCCCCACAGGGAACTGTTCTGTCTCCCTTCCTGTTCACCCTGTACACCACTGACTTCCAGTACAACACGGAGTCATGCCATCTGCAGAAGTTCTCTGATGACTCTGCGGTGTCGGGTGTATTAGGGATGGACGGGAGGAGGAGTACAGGGCAGTGGTGAGTGACTTTGTGAAGTGGACCGGCGAGAATCACCTGCTTCTGAACGTAGCCAAGACCAGCGAGATGGTGGTCGACTTCAGGAGAAAGACAACAGCTCCTAGTCCTCTGAGTGTTCTGGGAGAGGACGTGGACACAGTGGAGGAGTACAGGTACCTGGGTGTTGCCATCAACAGCCGACTGAACTGGAAGACCAACGTCAACGCTGTGTACAAGAAGGGGATGAGTCGACTCTTTTTCCTGAGGAAGCTTCGATCCTTCAATGTGTGCAGCAAGATGCTGGAGATGTTCTACCAGTCGGTTGTGGCCAGCGCACTGTACTTCGCTATTGTCTGCTGTGGGAGCAGCATTGGAGCCGGTGACACCAACACACTTAACAAGCTAGTTAAGAAGGCCGGCTCCATCATCGGCTGCAAGCAGGAGTTTCTGGAGCAGGTGGTGGAGAGGAGGACGTTGAAGAAACGTTTGTCCATATTGGACAACCTGGACCACCCTCTCTACCACCTGCTGCAAGGCCAGAGGAGCACTTTCTCTAACAGATTCCTCACGCTCCGCTGCAAGAAGGACCGTTACAGGAGAACATTCCTGCCGACAGCTATACGGCTTTACAACAAGTCACCGCTTGCTAGTTCCTCCGTGGATTAGTTCATCACTGTACCATATATACTTTGCATTTTGCACTTTGCACTATCTGTTTATCTAATTTACTTATTTACTTCATTAATGAATACACTCTTCAGCTGTAAATATAAATATATTTCATTCCATAAATATATTTCATTCCAGTTAGTTGTATTCTATTCTATTTTATTGTGTTTAAATATATATTACTTTATTTTAATGTATCTCTCATCCCTGTTGCTTCTTTATATATTTGATCTTTTATCTTGTGTGTTTGTATTTCAAGTGGTAAGGCGCTACTGATGACGACAAAACAAATTCCCCTTGGGGATTAATAAAGTATATATTCATTCATTCAACAGCATGTTTCAGCTTTTTCTACATTTTAACCCTTTTGCTCGTAAACTGCTATGTTAAATATGACAAAGCTAAAATATGAATAACAGTTGATACACTAGTTACAGCAAACAGCCATCATTAGAGAAACAAGTTCCATATTGTTTATATTTCAAGACATTAATGACGTAAATAATGACATATGTAGCCCAGCTGAAGTCATAATGCCTCTTAGCCACGTTAGCAGCGTAGCTCTTTAGGGATGGCCGGTTTTCATTCAATTCACCATTTTGGCCCTCAAGAAAAAAGCTCAACTTCTCCTCTAGGGCCACCATAAGGTTGACATTTCTCTTTTAGTAAAATGTCTTAAAAACCATTGGAAGGATCACCGTGGTATTTAGTACAGACTCAGATTCATTTTGATGGTTTCCATCAAGCTCCATCATCAGGTCAACATTTCCATTGGTCCAGTTCTTTGGGTGATTGATGACTAATGACACTCCCACACAATGTGAAGAGGTCCCAGGATTGATAATGTCAAACACATCAATGTATGGTTTTACAGAGGTACATGTAATACTACTTGTACGCTGAGAGTGAGTAACTTTAGCGTCCGTCTGTCCAAAATGAGAGGATGAAGAAGTAGAGCTTCCCCAAGCACTTGTCAATCACATAGAAGGTACAGGGTCAATGGACTGCACTCAAGCTCTTTAACACTACATGACATCATTCACCCATTCACACACTGATGGGAGGAGCTACCATGAAGGTACCACCTGTCAATTAGGACTAACTAACATTCCATATATGTGCACACATACATGGGATTTGACTCCAGTTATACTTTGCTCACGTCGTACATATGTACATATTATATACAAATAAACAAGAGAATGTAAAGAAAGAAAATAAATTAAGGACAAAAGATTAGAACACAGAAACTAAGCAGCAACATTTAACTAGTACATTATAAATATATATTGAATAATATATATGAACAATGAATTGTGGATATTAGTGCAGAAAGGTGGTAGTAGTGCAGATGGAAGAGTCTGATTATTGTTCATCAGGGTGACGGCCAGTGGGAAGAAGCTGTTCCTGTGTCTGCTGGTTTTGGTGTACAGAGCTCTGTAGCACCTACCAGAGGGGAGGAGGTGAACAGCTTGTGTCCAGTGAGGGTCTGCAGGGTGTGAGGGTCTACAGGGTGTGAGGGGTCTACAGGGTGTGAGGGGTCTACAGGGTGTGAGGCTCTACAGGGTGTGAGGAGTCTACAGGGTGTGAGGGGTCTACTGGGTGTGAGGCTCTACAGGGTGTGAGGGTCTACAGGGTGTGAGGGGTCTACAGGGTGTGAGGGGTCTACTGGGTGTGAGGCTCTTCAGGGTGTGAGGCTCTACAGGGTGTGAGGGGTCTACAGGGTGTGAGGGTCTACAGGGATCTTTCCAGACCGCTTCCTGACCCTGGAGGTGTGCAAGTCCAGGATGGAGGGCAGGCTGGAACAAATAGTTCCCTCTGCAGACCTGATGATCCGTTGGAGTCTGACTTTGTCCTGTTTGGTGATCCAGAACACAGTGATGGAAGAGCAGAGGACAGACTGGATGATGGAAGAGCAGAGGACAGACTGGATGATGGAAGAGCAGAGGACAGACTGGATGATGAAGAGCAGAGGAAAGACTGGATGATGGAAGAGCAGAGGACAGACTGAATGATGAAGAGCAGAGGACAGACTGGATGATGGAAAAGCAGAGGACAGACTGGATGATGAAGAACAGAGGACAGACTGAATGATGAAGAGCAGAGGACAGACTGAAAGATGAAAAGCAGAGGACAGACTGGATGATGGAAGAGCAGAGGACAGACTGGATGATAGAAGAACAGAGGACAGACTGGACGATGAAGAGCAAAGGACAGACTGGATGATGAAGAGCAGAAGACAGACTGGATGATGAAGAGCAGAAGACAGACTGGATGATGGCGGAGTAGAACAGGATCAGCAGCTGCTTGGCCTTTTTGCGGATGGTGTTGATGTTGGAGGCCCACTTCAGGTCCCGGGAGATTGTGGATCCCTGTGGCCGGAAAGTCATCGGTGCCTGTCGTGGCGGCAACCCGAGAACCCGGTGGTGGACACCGGGGGTGAGGGAAGCCGTCAAACTGAAGAAGGAGGCCTTTCGGGCCTGGCTGGTCCAGGGGTCTCCTGAAGCAGCTGACGGGTACCGGCAGGCCAGAAGGGCTGCAGCTGCGATGGTCACGGATGCTAAAACTCGGGCATGGGAGGAGTTCGGGGAGGCCATGGAGAAGGACTTTCGGTTGGCCTCAAGGAAGTTCTGGCAAACCATCCGACGGCTCAGGAAGGGAAAGCAGGGGCTTCCCCAGGCTGTTCTCAGCAGGGGGGGGGGGAACTGCTGACCCGGACTGGGGACATCGTCGGGCGGTGGAAAGAGCACTTTGAGGAACTCCTAAACCCGGCCAACATGTCCCCCGGAGAGGGGGCAGCGCCGGAAGACTTTGGGGTGGTTTCTCCCATATCCCTGGCAGAGGTCGCTAAGGTAGTCAAAAAGCTCCTTGGTGGCAAGGCGCCAGGGGTGGACGAGATCCGCCCTGAGATGCTGAAAGCGCTGGACATTGTTGGGCTGTCTTGGTTGACACGCCTTTTCAGTGTCGCATCGGGGTCGGGAACAGTGCCGATGGACTGGCAGACCGGGGTGGTGGTTCCCATCTTCAAGAAGGGGGACCGGAGAGTGTGCTCAAACTATCGTGGCATCACACTGCTCAGCCTCCCGGGAAAAGCTTATGCCAGGGTGCTGGAAAGGAGGCTCCGACCGCTTGTCGAACCTCGGATTCAAGACGAGCAGTGCGGATTCCGTCCCGGTCGTGGAACAGTGGACCAGCTCTTTACCCTTGCAAGACTACTGGAGGGGTCCTGGGAGTTTGCCCAACCAGTCTACATGTGCTTTGTGGACTTGGAGAAGGCTTTCGACCGGGTCCCTCGGGGGTTTTTGTGGGGGGTGCTGCAGGAGTATGGGGTGCCGGACCCATTGGCACGGGCTATCCGGTCTCTGTACGCCTGCAGTAGGAGCTGTGTCCGTATCCTCGGTAGTAAGTAAGACACGTTCCCGGTGGGTGTTGGCCTCCGCCAGGGCTGCCCTTTATCACCGGTCCTGTTCGTGACCTTCATGGACAGGATATCTAGGCGCAGCCAGGGGGCGGAGAGGATCCGGTTCGGGAGTCTCGGGATCGCCTCTCTGCTGTTCGCAGATGATGTGTCCTGTTTGCCTCCTCGGACTGTGACCTCCAGCATTCACTGGGGCGTTTTGCAGCCGAGTGTGAAGCGGCAGGGATGAGAGTTAGCGCCTCCAAATCTGAGGCCATGGTGCTCTGCCGGAAACCGGTGGATTGCTCCCTCCAGGTGGGGACAAACTGCCTACCCCAAGTGAAGGAGTTCAAGTATCTCGGGGTCTTGTTCACGAGTGAGGGTAAGGTGGAGGGGGAGATCGACAGACGGATCGGTGCGGCTGCAGCTGTAAAACAGGCGCTGTACCGGTCCGTCCTGGTGAAGAGGGAGCTGAGCCGGAAGGCGAAGCTCTCCATTTACTGGTCGGTCTATGTTCCAACCCTCACCTATGGTCACGAACTCTGGGTCGTGACCGAAAGAACGAGATCTCGGATACAAGCGGCCGAAATGAGCTTCCTCCGCAGGGTGGCCGGGCTCACCCTTAGAGATAGGGTAAGGAGCTCGGACATCAGGGGGGAGCTTGGAGTCGAGTTGCTGCTCCTTCGTGTCGAAAGGAGTCAGCTGAGGTGGTTCGGGCATCAAGTCAGGATGCCTCCTGGACGCCTCCCATTAGAGGTTTTCCAGGCACGCCCAACTGGTAGGAGACCCCGGGGAAGACCGAGGACACGCTGGAGGGATTATATCTCCCGGCTGGCCTTGGAACGCCTCGGGATCCCCCAGAATGAGCTGGAAAGTGTTGCGGGTGAGAGGGAAGCCTGGGTCGGCCTGCTGAACCTGCTGCCACCGCGACCCGACCCCGGATAAGCGGCTGATAATGGATGGATGGATGGAGGTGAGGAGAAGGATTATAAATATGATTATGATCTTACAGGAAGCCAGTGGAGAGCAGCTAGTACAGGAGTAATGTGATCTCTCTTCCGCGTCCTCCTTAGTACACGAGCTGCAGCATTCTGGATAATAAGGAGTTACAGTAATCCAGTCTAGAAGTAACGAATGCTGGATCAACGTTTCTGCATCGCTTTGAGACAGGATGGTTCTGATTTTTGAAATGTTACGTAGGTGAAAGAAGGCAGTCCTTGAGATTTGTTGTACGTGGGAAAAGGATGTCTGTTTCCACAGGAGAGGAGCTCAGTCAGTTCTACAAGAAGTGTTGCATTCTGGGAGCACAGTGCTGTAGGCTGTATAAAACCAGTTGATTCCAGCGCTACATATTGAGTACATATGTCATCACACCGCACAATACACATATATATAGTATTTTATTCTATGCAGGATAGTTAAACATGCTAACAACAAACATGAAGGATCTCACGTTGACCAGCTTAGTGACGTTATTGTCACGACAACACAATGAAGTCAAAGTTCAATGTAAACCACACGTCTCAATATTAGAGCATGAAACATTCATCCACATAGTTTTAGACTTTATTTCAATAAATACATTGATCATATAATGAACCATTACATACAGATCATTCCAGTGCTTCAGCCCAATGGAAAATGTGTTCACCAAGGCGTGGGAAAGAGGCAGAAATATGACTTAACAACAGTTATATATGATGTTCATTATTTCAACTATTTTTTTAAATTTTTCAATAGTTTTTTTTGTAAAAATTAAAAGACAATACATAGACATAACATCAAGAGGACAACAAAATAGTGAGACACAAGTCAGCAAAACATCATATATTCAAGTAGGGTGTGTGGTATAGAAGTACGGTGTGTGTGTCCGTGTGTGTTTATTATTTCATCTAAAAATAAAATAAAAACACAAAAAGTATAAATAAGAGCAGATTTCTATGTATGTGCATAAGCGTGTATGCATGTATGTGGGTTACAATTGGGTTTCAGGCTAAAAAAGACAAAAATATGGATATTAATAGAATGAGTCAAGTTTGTAAAAACATAGTGACGGATGACCAGATGGAGTGGTGCTCTGTTGTATTGTAAATGATGGAGGGGGGTAGATTTTCCATTGAAATGTATTCGATCATTAGGTTTTTCCAGTGTGTGATGTGTGTGTTATTCCTCAATTTCCAGTTCATGAGGATAGTTTTCTTGGCGACAGTTAAGACCACGAGGAGTAATTGGCGGTTTGTTTTACTGAGGTTTGTTGTTGAGATGTCTCCTATAAGCACAGTGGAGGGGATAATGGGACGAGGCAGCCCAGGAAGACAGACAGTGACTCAGTTATTTTTCTCCAAGTGTTGAACTGGTGTGCAGTGCCAGGTGAACGTAGCTATCCAGACTATTCTGAGGGCAATGTGAACAGATGTCTGATGTGAATCCCATTTTAAACATGTTTTGCCCAGTGTAGTGAAATCTGTGAAGTATTTTATATTGTATTAGTTGTAAATTTGCATTTTTGGTCATGAAGTAAATATTATTGCAGATTTGGGTCCAGAAGTCAGCATCAGGAGTGATGGATAAGTCTAATTCCCATTTTCTTGACGGTATGGATAGTGTTTGATCAGACTGTGATATTATCCTATATATTTTTTAGATTAATTTTTTTTAAAGAGGTGATATTAATTAATAGTGAAGTTAAGGGAGGTAATTCTAGATTAGTAGCCTTAATGTTAAATGTGGATTGAATGGATGATTTGAGTTGCAGATATTCCAGAAAGTGATTGTTCCCGATGCCGTACTTCTGAACCAAATGGGGGAATGAAACCAGGGTATTGTTATTGAAGATGTGTTCAGATGAGTGATGCCTTTAGCGGACCATGTGTGGAGATATAGAGGTTTATTATTGCTTAGGAAGTCAGGATTGTTCCATATAGGAGTACAATGTGAAGGTGCAAAGGTGATGTTTGTGATTTTGTGGAATTTCCACCAGGCTGTCAGAGTCTCTGCTGAAGCAAGGATTGGTCGATTGGTTGGCTGAGAAATGGGAGGTCTGAAATCTGAATGTCCTTACAGCATGTCTGTTCTATATCTAACCATGTGTTATCTGATTGGTGGGGGTGAATCCATTTCAGAATATATTGAAGTTGATTTGCTAGTGAGTAGTGGAACAATGAGGGCTTCAAGTCCTCCTTGTGGTTTTGTTTTTTGTAAAGTTGCCAGTTTAATTCTTGGTGTCTTATTTTTCTAGTAGAATTGCGTAATGATTGAAGATGATGAAGAGATTTAAACCAGGAAAGGGTTGAGATGGTATCATTATGAGTAAGTCATTTATTTTAGGAAGTATTGTCATTTTAACGGCAGCTATTCTGCCCATAAGTTATAGTGATCATTATTTCAACTTCTGACTTCCTTGATTCAATGTTCATTATTAAAGTTGGATGATATAAATGCATTGCAGAGTAACTCAGGCGAGCGTTAAGCGCGTTGGCAGAATGATGAGTCGACACCTTCTGGTTTTCTCTGGAGACGCTTCTCCTCGCCTCTCCTCACTGAACAGCGCCACCTGCTGTTCATCACTGATATCAGATCAACTTAACATGAAATACTAAACAAGTGTATATGATAGACAGCAATACAATGTCATACTACTTAAACTTGTGCACCTCCCTCAGGTCGTTAGTGAACAGATGTTCTCTCAGCATGAAGACCTTCAGCGCTCCGGAGCTTTCAGTCAGTCTTCATGAGCTCCTCATGTAGAAGTAAACCCTGGGTTTACATAGCAGCACCTTCTCTGCTAGACGGCCATGGGAAGCACTGCAGGTTTCTGATTAAAAACATACAATATGAACAAACAAACCAGTGGCTTTATGACCATGATGTCAACTAATGCCCTTTGTCAAGTTTAAGAAGTCAGAGAGAATTCTCCTTAAAACTTTAATAATACAAAAATGTCATATACTGTATAATAATATATCAACCAGGTGCATCTTACTGCAGAACACATACTTTAAATTTGGTACTTTAAGTAGTTTGTTAGTTGTACTTTTAGGGTTTTACTTTTATGTTTTTTACATTCTTGTATTTTACCGATATCATGCGGTGAAAAGGAGAAGATGCTATTTACATGAAAACATGTTTCCCTTCATACATGAATCTATTCCTCTACTTCAGCCAGACTGAGCCGACAGCACTGAATATGTTGGTAACATTAATAACATTAATAACACCACTGGTTATGAGCAGTGGTGTTATTAATGTTGGTAACATTAATAACATCACTGGTTATGAGCAGTGTGTCATCATGCATGTTCATCATAATGCATGTTCTCATCATCATGCATGTTCTCTCATCAGTCCTCACATCATAATGCATGTTCTCATCATCATGCATGTTCTCTCATCAGTCCTCACATCATAATGCATGTCCTCTCTCTCCTCACATCATAATGCATGTTCTCTCTCCTCACATCATAATGCATGTTCTCTCCTCACATCATAATGCATGTTCTCTCATCAGTCCTCACATCATAATGCATGTTCTCTCTCCTCACATCATAATGCATGTTCTCTCTCTCCTCACATCATAATGTTCTCTCTCCTCACATCATAATGCATGTTCTCTCTCTCCTCAAATCATAATGTTCTCTCTCCTCACATCATAATGCATGTTCTGTCCTCACATCATAATGCATGTTCTCTCCTCACATCATAATGCATGTTCTCTCTCTTCACATCATAATGCATGTTCTCTCTCTCCTCACGTCATAATGCATGTTCTCTCTCTCCTCACATCATAATGCATGTTCTCTCTCTTCACATCATAATGCATGTTCTCTCTCTCCTCACGTCATAATGCATGTTCTCTCTCTCCTCACATCATAATGCATGTTCTCTCTCTCCTCACATCATAATGTTCTCTCTCTCTCTCTCTCTCTCTCTCCGCACATCATAATGTTCTCTCTCCTCACATCATAATGCATGTTCTCTCTCCTCACATCATAATGCATGTTCTCTCTCTCCTCAAATCATAATGTTCTCTCTCTCTCTCTCCTCAAATCATAATGTTTCTCCTCTCTCCTCATAATGTTCTCTCACATCATAATGTTCTCTCTCCTCACATCATAATGCATGTTCTCTCTCCTGACATCATAATGCATGTTCTCTCTCCTGACATCATAATGCATGTTCTCTCTCTCCTCACATCATAATGCATGTTCTCTCTCTCCTCACATCATAATGCATGTTCTCTCTTCACATCATAATGCATGTTCTGTCTCCTCACATCATAATGCATGTTCTCTCTCCTCACATCATAATGCATGTTCTCTCCTCACATCATAATGCATGTTCTCTCCTCACATATAATGCATGTTCTCTCTCCTCTCATCATAATGCATGTTCTCTCTCTCCTCTCATCATAATGCATGTTCTCTCTTCTCACATCATAATGCATGTTCTCTCCTCACATCATAATGCATGTTCTCTCTCCTCTCATCATAATGCATGTTCTCTCTCTCCTCTCATCATAATGCATGTTCTGTCCTCACATCAAAAAGCATGTCCTCTCTCTCCTCACATCATAATGCATGTTCTCTCTCCTGACATCATAATGCATGTTCTCTCTCCTCACATCATAATGCATGTTCTCTCTCTCCTCACATCATAATGCATGTTCTCTCTCTCCTCACATCATAATGCATGTTCTCTCCTCACATCATAATGCATGTTCTCTGTCTCCTCAAATCATAATGTTCTCTCTCCTCACATCATAATGCATGTTCTGTCCTCACATCATAATGTTCTCTCTCCTCACATCATAATGCATGTTCTGTCCTCACATCATAATGCATGTTCTCTCCTCACATCATAATGCATGTTCTCTCTCTTCACATCATAATGCATGTTCTCTCTCTTCACATCATAATGCATGTTCTCTCTCTCCTCACGTCATAATGCATGTTCTCTCTCTCCTCACATCATAATGCATGTTCTCTCTCTTCACATCATAATGCATGTTCTCTCTCTCCTCACGTCATAATGCATGTTCTCTCTCTCCTCACATCATAATGCATGTTCTCTCTCTCCTCACATCATAATGTTCTCTCTCTCTCTCTCTCCGCACATCATAATGTTCTCTCTCCTCACATCATAATGCATGTTCTCTCTCCTCACATCATAATGCATGTTCTCTCTCTCCTCAAATCATAATGTTCTCTCTCTCTCTCTCCTCAAATCATAATGTTCTCTCTCTCTCCTCATAATGTTCTCTCACATCATAATGTTCTCTCTCCTCACATCATAATGTTCTCTCCTCACATCATAATGCATGTTCTCTCTCCTGACATCATAATGCATGTTCTCTCTCCTCACATCATAATGCATGTTCTCTCTCTCCTCACATCATAATGCATGTTCTCTCTCTCCTCACATCATAATGCATGTTCTCTCTTCACATCATAATGCATGTTCTGTCTCCTCACATCATAATGCATGTTCTCTCTCCTCACATCATAATGCATGTTCTCTCCTCACATCATAATGCATGTTCTCTCCTCACATATAATGCATGTTCTCTCTCCTCTCATCATAATGCATGTTCTCTCTCTCCTCTCATCATAATGCATGTTCTGTCCTCACATCATGAAGCATGTCCTCTCTCTCCTCACATCATAATGCATGTTCTCTCTCCTGACATCATAATGCATGTTCTCTCTCCTCACATCATAATGCATGTTCTCTCTCTCCTCACATCATAATGCATGTTCTCTCTCTCCTCACATCATAATGCATGTTCTCTCTTCACATTATAATGCATGTTCTGTCTCCTCACATCATAATGCATGTTCTCTGTCTCCTCACATCATAATGCATGTTCTCTCTCTCCTCACATCATAATGCATGTTCTCTCTTCACATTATAATGCATGTTCTGTCTCCTCACATCATAATGCATGTTCTCTCTCCTCACATCATAATGTATGTTCTCTCCTCACATCATAATGCATGTTCTCTCCTCACATCATAATGCATGTTCTCTCTCCTCTCATCATAATGCATGTTCTCTCTCTCCTCTCATCATAATGCATGTTCTGTCCTCACATCATAAAGCATGTCCTCTCTCTCCTCACATCATAATGCATGTTCTCTCTCCTCACATCATAATGCATGTTCTCTCCTCACATCATAATGTATGTTCTCTCTCCTCTCATCATAATGCATGTTCTCTCTCTCCTCTCATCATAATGCATGTTCTGTCCTCACATCATAAAGCATGTCCTCTCTCTCCTCACATCATAATGCATGTTCTCTCTCCTCACATCATAATGCATGTTCTCTCTCTCCTCTCATCATAATGCATGTTCTCTCTCTCCTCACATCATAATGCATGTTCTCTCTTCACATTATAATGCATGTTCTGTCTCCTCACATCATAATGCATGTTCTCTGTCTCCTCACATCATAATGCATGTTCTCTCTCTCCTCACATCATAATGCATGTTCTCTCTTCACATTATAATGCATGTTCTGTCTCCTCACATCATAATGCATGTTCTCTCTCCTCACATCATAATGTATGTTCTCTCCTCACATCATAATGCATGTTCTCTCCTCACATCATAATGCATGTTCTCTCCTCACATATAATGCATGTTCTCTCTCCTCTCATCATAATGCATGTTCTCTCTCTCCTCTCATCATAATGCATGTTCTGTCCTCACATCATGAAGCATGTCCTCTCTCTCCTCACATCATAATGCATGTTCTCTCTCCTGACATCATAATGCATGTTCTCTCTCCTCACATCATAATGCATGTTCTCTCTCTCCTCACATCATAATGCATGTTCTCTCTCTCCTCACATCATAATGCATGTTCTCTCTTCACATTATAATGCATGTTCTGTCTCCTCACATCATAATGCATGTTCTCTGTCTCCTCACATCATAATGCATGTTCTCTCTCTCCTCACATCATAATGCATGTTCTCTCTTCACACTATAATGCATGTTCTGTCTCCTCACATCATAATGCATGTTCTCTCTCCTCACATCATAATGTATGTTCTCTCCTCACATCATAATGTATGTTCTCTCCTCACATCATAATGCATGTTCTCTCCTCACATCATAATGCATGTTCTCTCTCCTCTCATCATAATGCATGTTCTCTCTCTCCTCTCATCATAATGCATGTTCTGTCCTCACATCATAAAGCATGTCCTCTCTCTCCTCACATCATAATGCATGTTCTCTCTCCTCACATCATAATGCATGTTCTCTCCTCACATCATAATGTATGTTCTCTCTCCTCTCATCATAATGCATGTTCTCTCTCTCCTCTCATCATAATGCATGTTCTGTCCTCACATCATAAAGCATGTCCTCTCTCTCCTCACATCATAATGCATGTTCTCTCTCCTCACATCATAATGCATGTTCTCTCTCTCCTCTCATCATAATGCATGTTCTCTCTCCTCTCATCATAATGCATGTTCTCTCTCTCCTCACATCATAATGCATGTTCTCATCATAATGCATGTTCTCTCTACTCTCATCATCATGCATGTTCTCTCTCTCCTCTCATCATCATGCATGTTCTCTATTTGTCTCATGCAGCCACGTACAGGTTGGATTTTAACTTAAAAATGGAAGAAACATTGAATTGAAGGTATACATTAACTTCTTTCTTCCAAATGGCACCAAATCAAGTGAGATGATGCATTACATTAGCTGACAGTAATGAGCAGTTAGTGTCACATTAAAGTAGCATCACCTTGTGGAGTGAACATGTTTCATGGGACCAGACTGAAGCAGTGGTTAACAAACACAATGCTCCTCCAACACATGTGCAGATGCATTTCCTTCACAGCATTATAGTTTTAGGACAAAAATAAGAATCTATGAAAAATAATCCGGAATTACAAAATATATTGCAACCATTCTGACCTCAGTGTGCTTCACGCCCTTGTGCTTCACGCCCTTGTGATTAGATAACAGTTACTAGGGCTGCAACAACGAATCGATTATCAAAAGTGTTGGCAACGAATTTCATTATCGATTCGTTGTGTCGCGCGATTATTACGCCGGGCAATAAATCGCGGAGAAGAAAAAAAAGAGCGGAGCAGAGCAACTGGCCGGCCAGCGTTTCTGAGATTGGAGTGAGACACGAGAAAAGCTGAGGTTGTGATGTTCTCAAAAATAGAAGATCTTTGACAAGTCGAGTCTTGGCCAATCAGCGTCTTCATGTTCCTCAAACTTGTTTTTAATGGAAGCTAGCCAGCTTGCTATCGCGTTAGCTAACGTGTTTGGGTTGTGTATTGTCGTTGAAGTTACGTTATGTTCCGTTACAGTTCAGTCTTGCGTGTAAAAAACGTAACGTGATGAAACATGCCGTCACCCCCCGGTCTGGTTCAGTTCACGCTGTCACTCGTTAACGTAAAACCGGCACACTGGAGGATCTGGCTGCAGGTTTTTTTTTTTTTCTTACTCAAAGTAAAATGAACGTAGTTGGGCTTAGCCAACAACGTGACGTCGTGGTCATAAGAGACCCAGAATGAAAGAGTTTAAGGAAGAGGACGCTCTATATGGAGCAGTACAGCTTCCCTCTGTCCCAGTATTTCACACATATTGATAAAGCAGGGTATGTAAATGCAGCCTCTGGAGGGATCAATTACAGTAAAAAGGGCTCACATTTGGCAGATGTAAAGCATAGATGTGTATGTTTTTAGTGTTAGTCCATTTTGTTGTTTTAATTAACAGCTCAGGGATGTTCAAGGAGCAACCTGTTTGTGCTTTCTGAAGATGTTTTGCACTGTCACTTCTGTTTTTGAATAAAGGGTTGGAAATGAACGCTTTTTTGATAAAAACATTTTTTTATCCGATTCATTGATTAATCAAAAAAATAATCAACCGATTAATCGATTATTAAAATAATCGTTAGTTGCAGCCCTAACAGTTACGTCAACCCGACTCAGGAGCTCATCACTAACACCTGGAGGACAGAAGCCTCTGGGGAGGAGACCATGACGGATGATCTACAGCAGGGGTATTCAACTAAAATGTTAAGAGGTCCAGTTAGAGAAATTTTCTTGAAGCAAAGGTCCAGAAGATCATACTGTCTAACTATTTAGTGTGATATATATTTAAGTAGCCTGGTAGTTGTATCAACATCTGCATGTAATCAATACCTTTCAAATCAAATTAATTCAGTACGATTAAAACACTTTTAAACAATATTTATTATCACGTAACATAGAACTGGACTTATGTGTGACTGCAGATATGTATAATGTTCTCTCATGAACTAAATAAAAGTAGGGCTGCATTTTAAAATAAAATAAATACAAAATGAAAATGGTGCATGTAATAATAAATAATAATAATCAAATAAAGTGCTTAACTTCAGAACAATTAAATAAAGGGAGGAAAAGCTTAAATGTCCCCGTTTCTGTTTCAGTCTCAAACAATTTTACAGATAATAAATCTCAACACATCTTAACAGTTGAACAGTTGTAGAGCATCACTCTTGCATCCCACTCCCCCACTTTGTTGCTCAGTGGGAGAATTGAGCTCTAGCTTGTCCTGCCAGGACTTTAAACCTGGGCTTGAATGGAGTCAGGGCCATTCTCATGCACATATGGAGGTGCTCATTGGTGAGCTTCGAACGATATTTATTTTTGATGATATTCATCGTGGAGAAAGCTGCCTCGCAGTTGTAGGTGGAGCCAAACATGGTCAAGATGTATATGGCAACTTTCCTCAGACCTGGAAAAGCTGTCTCAGGGACCGTTTGGAGCCAGAAAGTGGAAGGGTCAGTTTTTAGAAACTGCTCTTTCAGGGACACATCTACTTGGAGATCAACCAGTTGCATCTGGAGAGGCCCAGGATTTACCCATTTAAAGTGCTGTGTGACTTCCTTTGAGAACCCCCTGACATCAGTGATGATAAATGGGTTCTGAATGAACATGGTGATCTGCTGTCCAAAGCTGAAGCTGTCAAAACGGTTGCTGAAGTTTACGATCAGCTTATCAATGAAGTCAACAAAAGAAGACACATCTCTCTGTCCCTGAACCTGTTCCTGCACTGCTGGGAAGTGAGCACAGTCTCCCTGCAGGTCTTCCTTGAACAACTCAAGTTTCTTTTGAAAGGAGCGGACAGCGGTCATCAGTTCACAAATTGAATTGTCCTTGCCCTGTAGCCTCAAATTCAGTTCATTCAGATGTGCAGTGATATCAACCAAAAAGGCCACATTATCCATCTGTTTCTCATTTTCTAAAAAGAGAGAAAACTGTGTTGCCTTCTGATGTCTTAGCTCTGCCAAAAAAGATGCTACTTCCCTCCTGATGGACCAAAAGCGCGCTAAGACCCTCCCTTTGCTGAGCCATCTCACATTATTGTGCAGCAAAAGATCATCAGCATTGGCATCAACTTCTCTGAGGAATTCCCTCAGCATGCGATGCTGGGTGGAAGAGGATGCCCTGAGAAAATTGATCATTTTCATCATTGTATTCATCACTTCAGCATGCTCATCTGACAAGGAGGCACAGAGGACAGATTGATGAATGATGCAATGGTAAGCTATGAGCTCTGGATTGTCCTCTTTCAGTCTTGCTACAGCTCCTTTATCTCTCCCTATCATAGCAGGGGCTCCATCTGTGGCTATTGAAACCACTTGTGTTGGCTCTATTCCTCTCTTCGTTAACATCTCCTTAATGGCCAGGTAGATATCTTTTCCTCTTGTACTGGTTTGAAGGGGAGTGACACCTAACAGGTCTTCACAGAATGCTTTCTGGTCTGTGTTGAAAAACCTGACGTACACTAACAGCTGAGCATTGTCACAGATGTCAGTGGACTCATCCACAGCTAAGCCTACACATGGTGCCTTATGTATGGCTTCATTTAGCTGGGTTAGCACATCCTGAGTTAATATTTCACTTTTCTTTGTGGCAGATGATGCTGACATGGGTATTTGCTTTATATTATCACAGAGCTCTTGTTTTGGTTTTCCGTCAAGTAATGTTTCAGCAACGACACTCATGCATTCTTTGACAAGCCCTCCATCAGTAAATGGCTTTTTGTGTTGCCCCAAAATCCAAGCAACTCTGAGGGAACACTCGTGAGCACGTTGTTGGGCAGTGAACGTGTGGCTCAGGATCCTGGTTGACTGTTCATATTGGGCTGTGAGGCCACTTATTTTCTGTGATCTCACTTCGGATTTGAGTGGCTATGTTTGTTCAAAACCTTTGTTTTGTCTCATAATGGCGTTTCACATTGCCACTTTTAATAAGTGCCACGGTTTCTGAACATATAAGACACACTGGTTTTGTGCTCCCTGTGGGAAGTATGAACAGAAATGAGTCGGTCCATTCCGGATTAAATGCTCTATTTTCGCTGTCAACTTTTCTTTTTTTGGAGAGCGACATTTGTTCCTTATGTTTCTCTCCCTTTCGCTGTCTCACTCGTCTTTTTCTCAACTTTCTACGGCGCAGTCGTCCGTTTCTCTCCCTTTGTTTTTAAAATGTATCGCTATCTTTCTTTTTCTTTCTACCGTCTCAATGTGTAACCTGCCTCTAACTTTCTCATCTGTCTGCGCAGCACTGTCTGTTGAGACGTAATGTTTACCGCCGAGAATGCATAGATTTGATTGGCTGAGTGGTATAACGTGGGATGGCTTAACTCGCATGCAATTGGTCTGTGCGTTTCCACATCCGCTAAACCACTACTGTAAAGACTGCAAAAGCTGCACCGCGCCGCCGGGTAAAAAAATAAAAGCGCCCTGTCAGGTTTTAAATCATAACCTTCTGCTTTGGCTGGCGGTCCGGGTCCGGATGGGACGGCCTCTGGGTCCGGACCCGGACCGCGGTCCGCCAGTTAGTGACCTATGATCTACAGCATCACATTATGAAAGGTGTGGCTAACAGATGGGGTCTGAGCCCATGACTATACCGGCTTATCCATGTTCATGAAGCATCCTGCATTGAGATCCAGCTCAAGTCTGCTCCTTAGAATCTGTGAAGTGAAGGCTGAAGGTATAAGTATGTTATTGAGTTGTGAGTTGAGCAAAACAGGATGAGATCTGGAGATAATTGACACATTTATTGACATACGAGTCATGGTAAATACACTCGACCTCTTTGTGATACAGAAACAGATGAATACAACCACAGCTCTCACTGGCTGCTTTAGTGAGTGTTTGAAAGGCAGCTCATAGTTGAGAGATGTTACAGTGTTGAGTCCTACATACAGCTCCAGGATCAGATGTGTGGCCCTGCAGTGAAGCGTCCACAGCCTTCAGGCCGGAGTCGGCTTCTCTTCACCGACACTCTCTTCCTTTCTGTTCACTGGACTCTTCTCCACCTCCTCCTCCCCTCCTTCCAGCGCCAACCAGGACTCTTTGTGGAGCCTCTCGCTGCGCTCCACCTCCTGCACCGTGGGCGGCGCCGTCACCTGCATATGCGGCGGCAGGTGCTTGAACTCGTCCTCGTTCACATCGTAGTCCTTCATCTTGGAGTCCAGCACCCACCAGCGGCCGACGAAGCCCACGTCTAGGATCCTCCGAGGCAGCTCCCTCCAGCGCGTGGACAGGCTGGAGCACTGGGCTTCGTACAGCGTGGCGTCAGGGTCGTAGTCCGAGTGGTGCACCAGAGAGAGAACGCCCAGACTGGTGTGCTGGAGCCGGCCCTCGTTGTGGAGCTTCACCAGAGTCTGGACGTGGCCATTAGAGGTCCCGTTGCGGATCCAGGGCGACAGCAGGCCCAGCGTGTTGGAGCACTCCAGCAAGGTGGCTTCAAAGGACGCGTGGTCTGGCTTCGTGTAGAAACAAGCCAAGGACCCGCCCAGCAGAGAGGCATACACCGAGGCTTTGACCGGCCGCTCCCAGGAGCCCACCACGATGTCCCGACACGCCTCCTTGTAGTCAGAGAGCAGGCCACGGGCCCACCGCACTGCAGGGGAAGAGCAGCATATATATAATGAGTCCACCACACAGCACCGCTTATACAAGTGTGTGTGTATATGTATGTATGTATATATATATATATATATATATATATATATATATATATATATATATATATATATATATATATATACATACACACACATACAAACATACATACACGAGTTCTTAGTAACCACCGCACTGCAGGGACTAGTGTCCGGTAACATGAGGTTAACTATAACGTTACTAACGTCCCGGTACCATGGCACTAACTAGGTTAACTAACGTCACAGTAACATGGCACTAACGTCCCGGTAACATGGCACTAACTAGGTTAACTAACGTCACAGTAACATGGCACTAACTAGGTTAACTAACGTCCCGGTACCATGGCACTAACTAGGTTAACTAACTTAAGGGAAACATGGCACTAACGTCCCGGTAACATGGCACTAACTAGGTTAACTAACGTCACAATAACATGGCACTAACTAGGTTAACTAACGTCCCGGTAACATGGCACTAACTAGGTTAACTAACACCACTAGTGTCCGGTAACATGATGTTAACTATAATAACTAAAGTCCCGGTAACATGGCACTAACTATAACTAGGTCAACTAACACCACTAGTGTCCGGTAACATGAGGTTAACTATAACGTTACTAACGTCCCGGTAACATGGCACTAACTAGGTTAACTAACGTCCCGGTAACATGACACTAACTAGGTTAACTAACGTCACGGTAACATGACACTAACTAGATTAACTAACGTCACAGTAACATGGCACTAACTAGGTTAACTAACGTCACGGTAACATGGCACTAACTAGGTTAACTAACACCACTAGTGTCCGGTACCTCGCTCGCTGCTCACCTGCTTTGCTGTTCTTTAGCCGATCCCACCGGCTGCTCGGGACCGGAGCCGCTGCTGTGTCCGCCGCGGCGGAGAGCATCCTCCTCCCGACGCGCAGAGAAGCCATTCCCCGGTTTACTCAGTCGTCTGGTCACCTTCACGCCGGACAAACATGCCGTCAAGACGACAGCTCTCAAGCAGCCAAAATGGCGCCTCAAATGTGAACCCTTTTTCGTCTTCCGACAGAAAGACCGACTTCGCAAAGGTTCCGCTAACTGAAACTCATATTACTTTTGTGTTATTATTAGAAACAACATTAGGAAAATGTGTATTCTCTTAATTAAACCGATGTGCTGCATAACTTTGCATTACATCGTATGCTTTAAAAAAAAAAGAACAAACCTTTGAAAAAGAAGATGTTCACGTGACAGCTTTGTTTACGTGATGACGTGGCCGGAAGCGCTCAGAGGGTGACAGCCTGGCAGCAGGTACTTGTGGAGAGGCGTGAGTGACTTCTTTCTGTCTGCATAACCTACGTGTGCTATTACGTCTGTGTATGCCTTCAAACAAAGGAGGAATATGACAGCGTGAATTGAGCCCATCGCTAGCTATTAGGATAGCCGCTAGCTTCCATCACCGGAGACTTCCGGCTGCGCACAGGTGAGCCTGCTCCTGGAGACAGGAGGGACTATGCCCTATTTATAACATTATAACAGCATAACATTATAACATTATAACACATACTGTGATGTATGTATGTGATGTATGTATGTGATGTAGTTATATGATGCATGTATGTGATGTATGTATGTGATTGATGCATGTATGTGATGTTGGTATGGTATGTATGTGATGTATGTATGTGATGTATGTGATGTATGTATGGATTTATGTATGTGATGGATGTATGTGATGCATATATGTGATGTATGTATGTGATGTATGTATGTGATGTATGTCTGTGATGATGTATGTGATGTATGTGGTGTATGTCTGTGATGGATGTATGTGATGTTGGTATGTGATGTATGGATGTATGTGATGGATGTATGTGATGGATGTATGTATATGATGGATGGATGTGATGGGTGTATGTATGTATGTATGTATGTATGTATGTGATGGATGTATGTATGTGATGGATGTGATGTATGTATGTGATGTATGTATGTGATGTTGGTATGTGATGTATGTGACATATGGATTTGATGTATGTGATGTATGTGACGTTGGTATGTGATGTGACGTATGTGATGTATGTATGTGATGTTGGTATGTGATGTATGGATGTATGTGATGTATGGATGTATAGATGTGATGTTGGTATGTGATGTATGGTATGTATGGTATGTATGTGATGTATGTATGTGATGTTGGTATGTGATGTATGGATGTATGTATGTGATGTATGTATGTGATGTTGGTATGTGATGTATGGATGTATGTATGTGATGTATGTATGTGATGGATGTATGCATGGATGTGATGTATGTATGTGATGTATGTATGTGGTGTATGTGATGTATGTTTGTTATGTATGTATGTATGTGATGTTGGTATGTGATGTATGTGATGTTGGTATGTGATGTTGGTATGTGATGTATGTGATGTATGTGATGGATGTATGTATGTATGTGATGGATGTATGTGGTGTTGGTATGTGATTTATGTATGGATGTGATGTTGGTATGTGATGTATGTGATGTATGTATGTGATGTATGTATGTATGTATGTGATTTATGTATGTGATGTATTGACGTTGGTATGTGATGTATGTATGTGACGTTGGTATGTAATGTATGTGATGTATGGATGTATGTATGTGATGTATGTATGTGATGTATGTATGTATGTATGTGATGTATTTATGTGATGTATCTGATGTATGTATGTGATGTATGTATGTGATGTATGTATGTGATGTATGTATGTGATGTATGTATGTGATGCATGTATGTATGTATGTATGTATGTATGTATGTATGTGATGTATGTATTTGATGTATGTATGTGATGGATGTGATGTATGTGATGTTGGTATGTGATTTATGGATGTATGTATGTGACGTTGGTATGTGATGTGTGATGTATGTATGTGATGGATGTATGTATGTGATGTTGGTATGTGATGTATGGATGGATGTATGTATGTGATGGATGTATGTGATGGATGCATGTATGTGATGTTGGTATGTGATGGATGTGATGTATGTATGTGATGTTGGTATGTGATGTATGTGATGTATGGATGTATGTATGTGATGTATGTGATGTTGGTATGTATGTATGTGACGTATGTGATGTATGTATGTGATGTTGGTATGTGATGTATGTATGTGATGTATGTATGTGATGTATGTATGTGATGTATGTATGTGATGTTGGTATGTGATGTATGTGATGTTGTGTCTGACCCAGTGCTTCTCCTGCAGGTCTTGAGGCCAGGTCTGATCCCTGAAGTCATGGCGAGTCCTCATGATCTTCACTTCCAAGGTGATGACGTCATGTCCGCTGCTCTCAGTCTGTCTTTACCTCCTCGACTCCATGTCCCATGTGTCTCTCTGTCTCTCAATGTATAGGACTGTGTTTTAGGCCAATTGGAATGAATCTAAACACATTGGTTGTGCAGCAGCCTGACTGCAGTGACTTCCTGCTGCAGTAGAGCCGTGTCTGTCGTGTTAACTCGTGGTTCTTGATGCACGTCTGCAGAGTTTGAGGAGGCAGCAGAGCTCCTGTCTGCTGACCCGGGCGCATCCACGCTCAGCATGTCGGCCTCCAACCCCACCAGGACCGCAGCAGAGGACGTGAAGCTGGAGCTGTCAGAGGACGAGGAGGGCCAGGAGGAGAGCTCAGAGGTGAGGTATCAGAGGTCACGTGACACATGTTGGGCTGCTGAGTGGACAGCAGCTGACACTGTGTGTGCTTGCAGCTGCTGGGAGGACAGAAAGCAGCTGGTGGCTTCTGGACCTTTGAGTATTATCAGTCCTTCTTTGACGTGGAAACAATGCAGGTATGAACCCTCCCTCTACACTTCATGGACATCTGCAGTTACTGAACACTCTGAACATACATGAGGTTCTCATGGTGAAGACATCACCATGTTGCATGACGGTGACGTGTCGCGTGTTCCTCTGCTTGTGATGCAGGTCCTGGACCGAGTGAAGGGCTCTGTGATGCCGCTACCTGGGAGGAACTTCATCAAACACCACCTCAGGAGCAACCCGGATCTGTATGGTGAGCCAGCGGGATGAGTGCATGTACTACAGTGTTTACTTCTTCATGTCCTCTGGGTGTAAAGGTTTAGACGTGTTGAGGGGTGGTGGAGCATGTCGTCACGTTGAATGCTGCAGAGAATCTGCTCCTTAAAACTGAACTCCATGTTCAGTCTGCTGGAGACCCGGCACACAGCGAGGATGACGTCCTACTTCCTGCTCGCTGTAGTCTGTCATGATGATGTCATCAGCTCGAGGTGGAAGAGAGGGAGGATGACGCTCTACTTCCTGCTGGCTGTAGTCTGTCATGATGATGTCATCACTTGAGGTGGAAGAGAGGGAGGATGACGCTCTACTTCCTGCTGGATGTAGTCTGTCATGATGATGTCATCACTTGAGGTGGAAGAGAGGGAGGATGACGCTCTACTTCCTGCTGGATGTAGTCTGTCATGATGATGTCATCACTTGAGGTGGAAGAGAGGCTGTCTGCATTTAGAAGATAAACCATCACTGTGTCACAAAGTAGTTGAAGCATCTCAACACTGTGATGGAGGTCTGATCACAGATGATCATGTGACATATCCGTCTGCTGGGAAAGAAACTAAGAAGAACCACAATGATCCACCACTCTGTGGTCCTGTTATGTTATTGATCCTCTTCACTTTATGATCCTGTTATGTTATTGATCCTGTTATCTTATCGATCCTCTTCAGTTTGAAATTAAGTAAAATGTCTTCTCTAAACTGTTCCTAGATTTTGCTAAACCCTATTATAGTTTGTCCCTATAATGTAAACCATTGCAACAGGGGGAAGACTCACTGTGTGTGTGTGTGTGTGTGTGTGTGTCTGTCTGTCTGGGGGGCGGGGCGGCTGTGGCTAGCATGCCTGTCTTTCAATCAGAGGGTTGGTGGTTCGAACCCCGGCTCTGCTAGTCCATGTTGTTGTGTCCTTGAGAAAGACACTTAACCCCTAACTGCTCCCTGTTGCTCTGTCTACGGTGTATAGAGCAAACATGTAAGTCACTTTGGATAAAAGCGTCAGCTAAATGAAAGGTGTGTGTGTGTGTGTGTGTGTGTGTAGGACCCTTCTGGATCTGTGTCACGTTGGTGTTCTCAGTCGTCATCAGTGGGAACTTGTCCAGCTTCCTCAGTGAGATGGGGAACCCGTCCTACCACTACAGACCCCAGTTCCATCGAGGTCAGTGAGTCATCAGCTGAGTAGTGTATACTATGTATAGAGTAGTGTATAGTAGTGTATATACACCAGAGTAGTACAGTATATGTAGTTTATCTGTATCTGTATTATCTGAGTCTGTCTCTTGGTCCCGCCTCCACAGTCACCATAGCAGCGCTGGTGATCTTTCTGTACGCCTGTATAGTATATTATAGCATAGTGTAGTATAGTGTATATAGTATTATATAATAGTAGTTTGTCTCTCTCCACAGTAACTATAGCAGCGCTGGTGATCTTCCTGTATAGTATATTATTAAATAATAGCAGTCTCTCTCTCCACAGTAACCATAGCAGCGCTAGTGATCTTCCTGTACGCCTGGCTGGTGCCGGTTGGCTTGTGGGGTTTCCTGAGCTGGCGGCAGGGGTCTGAGCGGCAGGTGGGCGGATACTCCTTCCTGGAGACGGTGTGTGTGTACGGATACTCGCTCTTCATCTACATCCCCACCTCGGTGAGTGTGTGCTCTCTCAGGGTCTCTACCTCAGCAGAGAGCTCCTGTTTACTGTGTAGCGTGAACGATGGTCTTGCCAGGGGAAAGAGGAGGGTAGGGGGGAGAGTAGGAAAGGCAAGACCTCGCACCTAACTCGGTGGCACTCCGTCAGCTAGTTATCCTAGTGATCCCGGAGGAAATGATTATCCTCATCCGATATTGGCATAACGCCTTCGGTCTTTTATCTCACCCCGTGCTATATCGTTAGGTTTTTGTGTTATTTTCGAATTAAGTTATAGGTTTTGTCGAGGGTGTTTTACAGCTTCCGCTCTAGATCCCCTGCGGTAGGCTGTAACTTCTCTCAACCCTTATCAAGCGAGTACGTATATCGTCTATACCTTCTCTCTACCTATTTTGACAACCATCCATCCATCCATTATCAGCCGCTTATCCGGGGTCGGGTCGCGGTGGCAGCAGGTTCAGCAGGCCGACCCAGGCTTCCCTCTCACCCGCAACACTTTCCAGCTCATTCTAGGGGATCCCGAGGCGTTCCAAGGCCAGCCGGGAGATATAATCCCTCCAGCGTGTCCTCGGTCTTCCCCGGGGTCTCCTACCAGTTGGACGTGCCTGGAAAACCTCTAATGGGAGGCGTCCAGGAGGCATCCTGACTAGATGCCCGAACCACCTCAGCTGACTCCTTTCGACACGAAGGAGCAGCGACTCGACTCCAAGCTCCCTCCTGATGTCCGAGCTCCTTACCCTATCTCTAAGGGTGAGCCCGGCCACCCTGCGGAGGAAGCTCATTTCGGCCGCTTGTATTCGAGATCTCGTTCTTTCGGTCACGACCCAGACTTCGTGACCATAGGTGAGGGTTGGAACATAGACCGACCAGTAAATGGAGAGCTTCGCCTTCCGGCTCAGCTCCCTCTTCACCAGGACGGACCGGTACAGCGCCTGTTTTATTGCTGCAGCCGCACCGATCCGTCTGTCGATCTCCCGCTCCACCTTACCCTCACTCGTGAACAAGACCCCGAGATACTTGAACTCCTTCGCTTGGGGTAGGCAGTTTGTCCCCACCTGGAGGGAGCAATCCACCGGTTTCCGGCAGAGCACCATGGCCTCAGATTTGGAGGCGCTAACTCTCATCCCTGCCGCTTCACACTCGGCTGCAAAACGCCCCAGTGAATGCTGGAGGTCACAATCCGAGGAGGCAAACAGGACCACATCATCCGCGAACAGCAGAGAGGCGATCCCGAGACTCCCGAGCCGGATCCTCTCCGCCCCCTGGCTGCGCCTAGATATCCTGTCCATGAAGGTCACGAACAGGACCGGTGATAAAGGGCAGCCCTGGCGGAGGCCAACACCCACCGGGAACGTGTCTGACTTACTACCGAGGATACGAACACAGCTCCTACTGCAGGCGTACAAAGACCGGATAGCCCGTGCCAACGGGTCCGGCACCCCATACTCCCGCAGCACCCCCCACAAAAACCCCCGAGGGACCCGGTCGAAAGCCTTCTCCAAGTCCACAAAGCACATGTAGACTGGTTGGGCAAACTCCCAGGACCCCTCCAGTAGTCTTGCAAGGGTAAAGAGCTGGTCCACTGTTCCACGACCGGGACGGAATCCGCACTGCTCGTCTTGAATCTGAGGTTCGACAAGCGGTCGGAGCCTCCCTTCCAGCACCCTGGCATAAGCTTTTCCCGGGAGGCTGAGCAGTGTGATGCCACGATAGTTTGAGCACACTCTCCGGTCCCCCTTCTTGAAGATGGGAACCACCACCCCGGTCTGCCAGTCCATGGGCACTGTTCCCGACCCCCATGCGACACTGAAAAGGCGTGTCAACCAAGACAGCCCAACAATGTCCAGCGCTTTCAGCATCTCAGGGCGGATCTCATCCACCCCCGGCGCCTTGCCACCAAGGAGCTTTTTGACTACCTTAGCGACCTCTGCCAGGGATATGGGAGAAACCACCCCAAAGTCTTCCGGCGCTGCCCCCTCTCTGGGGGACATGTTAGCCGGGTTTAGGAGTTCCTCAAAGTGCTCTTTCCACCGCCCGACGATGTCCCCATTCCGGGTCAGCAGTTCCCACCCCCCTGCTGAGAACAGCCTGGGGTAGGCCCTGCTTTCCCTTCCTGAGCCGTCGGATGGTTTGCCAGAACTTCCTTGAGGCCAACCGAAAGTCCTTCTCCCTGGCCTCCCCGAACTCCTCCCATGCCCGAGTTTTAGCATCCGCGACCATCGCAGCTGCAGCCCTTCTGGCCTGCCGGTACCCGTCAGCTGCTTCAGGAGACCCCTGGGCCAGCCAGGCCCGAAAGGCCTCCTTCTTCAGTTTGACGGCTTCCCTCACCCCCGGTGTCCACCACCGGGTTCTCGGGTTGCCGCCACGACAGGCACCGATGACCTTCTGGCCACAGCTCCGAGCAGCCGCGTCCACAATAGAGGCTTTGAACATGGTCCACTCGGGTTCCATGTCCCCAGCCTCCCTCGGGATTTGTGAGAAGTTCTTCCGGAGGTGGGAGTTGAAGACCTCCCGGACAGGGTCCTCCGCCAGACGTTCCCAGTTCACCCTCACTACACATTTGGGCTTGCCAGGTCTTTCTAGCCGACTCCCCCGCCATCTGATCCAACTCACCACCAGGTGGTGATCAGTTGACAGCTCTGCTCCTCTCTTCACCCGAGTGTCCAAGACATACGGCCGCAGATCAGATGATACGACTACAAAGTCGATCATTGATCTCCGGCCTAAGGTGTTCTGGTACCAGGTACACTTATGAGCCACCTTATGCTCGAACATGGTGTTCGTTATGGACAAACTGTGGCTAGCACAGAAGTCCAACAACAAAACACCATTCGGGTTCAGATCGGGCAAGCCGTTCCTCCCAATCACGCCCCGCCAGGTTTCTCTGTCATTGCCCACGTGAGCGTTGAAGTCTCCCAGGAGAACTATGGAGTCGGCAGGCGGCGCCCTTTCCAGGACCCCTCCCACCGACTCCAAGAAGGCCGGATACTCCGAACTGCTGTTCGGTGCATAAGCACAAACAACAGTCAGAGCTTTACTCCCTGCAACCCGTAGGCGCAGGGAGGCGACCCTCTCGTTCTCCGGGGAAAACTCCAACATAGCGGCGCTCAGCCGGGGGCTCGTGAGTATCCCCACTCCCGCCCGGCGCCTCTCACCCTGGGCAACTCCAGAAAAGGACAAAGTCCAACCCTTCTCCAGGAGCTTGGTTCCAGAGCCCATGCTGTGCGTGGAGGTGAGCCCAACTAAATCTAGCTGGTACCGCTCCACCTCCTGCACCAGCTCCGGCTCTTTCCCCGCTAGCGAGGTGACGTTCCACGTCCCTAGAGCTAGTCTATGCTGCCGGCGATCGGCTCGCCCAGGTCTCCTGCCTGGCCCGCCGCCCGGTCTGCATAGCACCCGACCCCGATAATTCTCCCCGCGGGTGGTGGGTCCACGGGGTGACTGCTGCTCCATGTTGTTTCTTCGGGCTGAGCCCGACCGGGCCCCATGGGCGAAAGCCCGGCCACCAGACGCTCGCCGACGAGCTCCCCTCCTGGGTCTGGCTCCGGGAGGGTGCCCCGGTTTCCCTTGTCCGGGTGAGGTAGCTTTAGTCCGTGGGCTGCAATTCATCAGGGTTTTTTGAATCGCTCTTAGTCTGGGCTCTCCCCCGAGACCTGTTTGCCTTGGGAGACCCTACCAGGGGCTGACGCCCCGGACAACATAGCTCTCAGGATCACTGAGCCACTCAAACTCCTCCACCACGTTAAGGTGGCGATTCATTGGAGGAGTTTTTAGGTGTTATTTTGACACCATCTCATCATTATGACAAACACTGCAAAAGTCTTCACCCAAAGATACTTACCTTAAGTCTCTTTGGTAGATTCAGCGTCACCTCTGTATCTCACGGTGGATGGACAGGGAAAGAGGGTTTAAATTGTTTTAAAGAACCAGAACCTTTGGTTTGGTTTCAGTTCCTTCCAAAGGGTCAGGCTGAGTTTTTATTCAAAGTTTATCTTACATACAAAAGATTAAATTCAATCAAACAGTTTAAAAATCACAAGTAACTAAGAGAAGGGGTTAAGTTTTTTAGAGCTGGTGAGTGAACACCTCTTCTCTCTTGTCTACTCCTGCACAGATTTTGCCAGGCACCCCTCTCCTGATAGCAGAAGTTTCTTCCAGACTCTAAAGCTGGAGACCTGTCCCAACCCCTAAGGGCTGGGACAGGTCCAATCTGATTGTTCTCCTTTTCTAGTAAAGATGCATATTAAGTAACTAAGAGGAAGGGTTAAGTTTAGAGCTGGTGAATAAACACCTCTTCTCTACTCTTGCACAGAATTGTCAGGCACCCCCCAAAAAACATGCATTCCTACCCTCTCTTTTATACACCAGAATACATAAATCTTCCTGTCACCAGAGTTGGACAGAGTTAGTTAGATAGTTTCACTACCTTATTTGGTAATACTGCCAATGCATGCTCTTTAACAAAGGAGAGAACATTTAACACATCTCATTCAAAAAGAGTATATAACATAGCAACTTATAGCGTCCTATGAATTTTCTATGGTCTAATCACAAACTATAATGAAAATAAAAACCAAACAGTATATTTATATATTCAATGGTTATATAGAAAAAGAAGATTATTATATGGTTATAATAGTTAGACCTTTTTACTTTCAAATTATTCCTCGGACACTCAACAACTGACATAGTCTTTAGTGTTGTAACGGGACCGGCCCTGACCTGGTCAGAACTTAGTGGGAGCGCCTACTCCTCACGCCAGCCGTGTAAGGAGGGCCCGTTTTAGAACCCTGAGGTTTCCCTCTCAGTTTGCTTTCGATTACAATTTATAGAGACAATGACGGATGTTAAAAACCCCATTCGTTCAGTTTTTCCCCGTGGCCTACCTATTTCATTGAGCCACAGTAATCCACCGAACTATTTCCTCTAACAGAAAAGGAAGATGAATCGTTTTACACACAGTGCAACCCAAACAATTACTTACATTTGTCTGGATCTGGAAACGAGGCGGGATCGTGCTGGATTGTGTTCCCTGGTCAATGGCCTCGGCCTGGTGTTAACCTTCTTCGCCTCAAAACCTGGAAGTTATCTTATTCCATTAAACGGGAGTCCCCATTGAGTAGAGTTCTACACTCTTATTTTAGAGTATACATTTTATTTCATTTATTATACACACAGTACCTAACTGAGTCTTTTTTTTACTTGGAGGATCCCCCCTCAGTAGCTAAGAGTCAGCTCACCAGTATCATATGTTTAAAAAGTTACAAGAGCAAAAGTCACATTGTAATTCATCAACTGTTTCTTTTTTGTCTTGGAGGGAATCCCTGCAGCGCTTAGAAGCAGTTACCAGTAATTACAATATGGGAAAATCTCGGTTTGATTTCTCAAACCGAGATTTCCATCTCAGGGACAGAGCCCAAGAGGAGCACAGTGACGAACAGCGCAGTGACCAACAGCGCAGTGACCAACAGTGCAGTGACTAACAGCGCAGCGTGTAACAACGCAGTGCCTAACAGCGCAGCGTGTAACAGCGCAGTGATGCCTCAACGTGTGACTTCTGTCCAGGTCCTGTGGATCATTCCGTTTGAGTGGCTGCGCTGGACTCTGGTCCTGTTCGCCATGGCGGTCTCTGGCTCCGTGCTGGTCCTCACCTTTTGGCCTGCGGTCCGTGACGACACCAAGGTGATGTCGGTGGCCACGGTGGTGACCATCCTGCTGCTGCACACGCTGCTGGCTGTCGGCTGCAAGGTGAGCGAGCCTCACGGTCACTGATCCGCCGCTGACTTTGAGGGAGGACTACATGTCGTGTATTTTGTCTTTCAGATGTACTTCTTCCACACAGAAGTCCATGTTCCAACACTGACGCCCACATCCGCCCCGCTGCACCTGACCGCGGCCACAGGACCCCACTGACAGCAGGGAGGATGTCATGTGTAATGCCATGTTCAGGGTCAGGGTTCAGGCGGTGTTGATTACTGCCGTTGGTGATCTGTGATGAGCTGATGGGAGGGTGCGTGTGATTGTTGTCTAATTTATCCTGTGTGGCTCTACTGGGACTGGAGTTCTTGTTCACTGGAATCATTGTACATGTTTACAGAGATGTCTGAGGATGTGGTGCAAGTTTAGAAGAAGACATTAAAAATGATTCATTGGTAAAAGGGAAACAGTGTAAAAACCTCTAAACCCAATACAATCATTAAAGCTGCTGCAGCATTCGTTCAGTCCGTTCTTTTGCTCTCCCGTCGTGCCGACATTGCTTCAGTGCTGTGATCTCACCGGAGAGTTTCTAATGTATTCCAGGAAAAAGGTCAAATGCCGTGAAATTTTTTGCAAAAATATACTTTGGTTTCTGACTAAATACCTGTCAAACAAATCTGTTGATCAGGAGCTTCAGCTGTGCTTTGCAATTCAATTCACGTTATTCATATAATCCAAAATCACAAATGTACAGTCTGTCCAGCATCTTCTGCCCTTGGACCCTCGCATCAGAGAAGTGGCCTGAAAGAGAAAAGCTTGACCAGAAGAAGGACAGCATGTGAACCCAAGGGAGAAGCAGAGAGACGGTCGTTAACGTGCATGAACTCAGACAGGAGAGAGAGGATGTCATGTAGTTAATACATGTTAGCATTGATTAAACAGAGTCAACATCCTCTGAAATGAACAGAAACTGTTACTCAGACATGAACACGTTGATCTCTATGAGTGGCCTAATGTAAACATAGTGTAATATAAACGCACTCCATACCTATAACATGGACAGCTGAGCTTCCACTCATCTGGAAACCAGTGAAGTCATGACAGTTATGATGGGTCAGAACTAGATGGAGGACAGCAGAGCCGGACACATGGTGCTCAGGGACTGCAGAAGTCTTTTTACTTATTTTAGTTTTGCATTTTTAGACTTTCTTTGTCCATGTGTCAACAGTGTAGTCTTGGTTTACATGATATTATGTACAGATACAATAAGAACTACACATGAAATGGTGGTCCCAAGAAGAAGAGAGCTACTATTCAATTCAATTCAATTTATTTTATATAGCCCAACATCACAAATACAAATTTGCCTCGCAGGGCTTTACAATCTGTAACATAACATCCTGTCCCGGGACCTCAAATCGGATCAGGAACAACTCCCCCAATAAAGATAGTAAAAACCCTTTCACAGGGAAAACAGGAAGAAACCTTCAGGAGAGCAACAGAGGAGGATCCCTCTCCCCGGATGGACAGATGCAATAGATGTCATGTGACCAGAATGAATAACGTAACAGAGTTACAGCACATTCAATGAATATGACAGAAATTATTCATATAATTTGATGAGTAGTAGGCATGGTCCATGATCCAGATGACCACGATCCATGAAGCAGAATGAGGGAGAGAGGAGGGGCATCAGCAGGGCCATGGCAGGAGGCAGGACCGGTTCCAGGCAGCCACGATACATGCTACTGGTCCTCTCCTGAGTGCTGTGTGTGTGTGTGTGTGTGTGTGTGTGTGTGTGTGTGTGTGTGTGTGTGTGTGTGTGTGTGTATGGAGAGCTGGTAGGTGACAGCTCAACCAGAGGGGAGCAGATGATAGTAAACCTTCCTTGTGTGAATAATGCTGCGAAAGGACCCGGCGCTTTTGGAGCCTTAATAAAAAAAAGCGCAGGCTGATTTTCAAGGTAGTCACAAAGTGAATATTGAGTATCAGATAAAACAATTGTTGCATGTGATGTTGTTTCCACTGAGTCCCTGGGTCATGTCCACAGTCATGTCCACTGAGTCATGTCCACGTCCACCTGAGTCATGTCCACTGAGTCATGTCCACCTGAGTCATGTCCACTGAGTCATGTCCACTGAGTCATGTCCACCTGAGTCATGTCCTCCAGAGTCATATCCACTGAGTCATGCCCACCTGAGTCATGTCCACCAGAGTCATGTCCACTGAGTCATGTCCACCTGAGTCACGTCCACTGAGTCATGTCCACCTGAGTCATGTCCACCTGAGTCATGTCCACTGAGTCATGTCCACCTGGGTCATGTCCACTGAGTCATGTCCACCTGAGTCACCGCCCACTGAGTCATGTCCACTGAGTCATGTCCACTGAGTCATGTCCACCTGAGTCACGTCCACTTAGTCATGTCCACCTGAGTCATGTCCACTGAGTCATGTCCACCTGAATCATGTCCACTGAGTCATGTCCACCTGAGTCATGTCCACTTGAGTCATGTCCACTGAGTCATGTCCACTGAGTCATGTCCACCTGAGTCATGTCCACTGAGTCATGTCCACCTGAATCATGTCCACTGAGTCATGTCCACCTGAGTCATGTCCACCTGAGTCATGTCCACTGAGTCACGTCCACTGAGTTATGTCCACCTGAGTCATATCCACCTGAGTCATGTCCACTGAGTCATGTCCACTGAGTCATGTCCACCTGAGTCACATCCAATTAGTCATGTCCACCTGAGTCATGTCCACCTGAGTCATGTCCACCTGAGTCATGTCCACTGAGTCATGTCCACCTGAGTCATGTACACCTGAGTCATGTCCACCTATGTCATGTCCACCTAAGTCATGTCCACTAAGTCATGTCCACCTGAGTCATGTCCACTGAGTCATGTCTACCTGAGTCATATCCACTGAGTCATGTCCACCTGAGTCACGTCCACTGAGTCATGTCCACGTCCACCTGAGTCATGTCCACCTGAGTCATGTCCACTGAGTCATGTCCAATGAGTCATGTCCACCTGAGTCATGTCCACTGAGTCATGTCCACTGAGTCATGTCCATCTGAGTCGCGTCCACTGAGTCACATCAAACTGAGTCATGTCGGCTGAGTCATGTCCACCTGAGTCACGTCCACTGAGTCATGTCCACTGAGTCATGTCTACCTGATTCATGTCCACCTGAGTCATGTCCACCTGAGTCATGTCCACCTGAGTCATGTCCACTGAGTTATGTCCACTGAGTCATGTCCACCTGGGTCATGTCCACTGAGTCATGTCCACCTGAATCATGTCCACTGAGTCATGTCCACCTGAGTCATGTCCACCTGAGTCATGTCCACCTGAGTCATGTCCACCTGAGTCATGTCCACTGAGTCACGTCCACTGAGTTATGTCCACCTGAGTCATATCCACCTGAGTCATGTCCACTGAGTCATGTCCACTGAGTCATGTCCACCTGAGCCACATCCAATTAGTCATGTCCACCTGAGTCATGTCCACCTGAGTCATGTCCACCTGAGTCATGTCCACTGAGTCATGTCCACCTGAGTCATGTACACCTGAGTCATGTCCACCTACGTCATGTCCACCTAAGTCATGTCCACTAAGTCATGTCCACCTGAGTCATGTCCACTGAGTCATGTCTACCTGAGTCATATCCACTGAGTCATGTCCACCTGAGTCACGTCCACTGAGTCATGTCCACGTCCACCTGAGTCATGTCCACCTGAGTCATGTCCACTGAGTCATGTCCAATGAGTCATGTCCACCTGAGTCATGTCCACTGAGTCATGTCCACTGAGTCATGTCCATCTGAGTCGCGTCCACTGAGTCACATCAAACTGAGTCATGTCGGCTGAGTCATGTCCACCTTAGTCATGTCCACCTGAGTCATGTCCACCTGAGTCACGTCCACTGAGTCATGTCCACTGAGTCATGTCTACCTGAGTCATGTCCACTGAGTTATGTCCACCTGAGTCACGTCCATTGAGTCATGTCCACGTCCACCTGAGTCATGTCCACTGAGTCATGTCCACCTGAGTCATGTCCACTGAGTCATGTCCACTGAGTCATGTCCACCTGAGTCATGTCCACCAGAGTCATATCCACTGAGTCATGCCCACCTGAGTCATGTCCACCTGAGTCATGTCCACTGAGTCATGTCCACCTGAGTCATGTCCACCAGAGTCATGTCCACTGAGTCATGTCCACCTAAGTCACGTCCACTGAGTCATGTCCACCTGAGTCATGTCCACCTGAGTCATGTCCACTGAGTCATGTCCACCTGAGTCTTGTCCACTGAGTCATGTCCACCTGAGTCACCGCCCACTGAGTCATGTCCACTGAGTCATGTCCACTGAGTCATGTCCACCTGAGTCACGTCCACTTAGTCATGTCCACCTGAGTCATGTCCACTGAGTCATGTCCACCTGAATCATGTCCACTGAGTCATGTCCACCTGAGTCATGTCCACTGAGTCATGTCCACTGAGTCATGTCCACCTGAATCATGTCCACTGAGTCATGTCCACCTGAGTCATGTCCACCTGAGTCATGTCCACTGAGTCATGTCCACTGAGTCATGTCCACCTGAGTCATGTCCACTGAGTCATGTCCACCTGAATCATGTCCACTGAGTCATGTCCACCTGAGTCATGTCCACCTGAGTCATGTCCACCTGAGTCATGTCCACTGAGTTATGTCCACCTGAGTCATATCCACCTGAGTCATGTCCACTGAGTCATGTCCACTGAGTCATGTCCACCTGAGTCACATCCAATTAGTCATGTCCACCTGAGTCATGTCCACCTGAGTCATGTCCACCTGAGTCATGTCCACTGAGTCATGTCCACCTGAGTCATGTACACCTGAGTTATGTCCACCTACGTCATATCCACCTAAGTCATGTCCACTAAGTCATGTCCACCTGAGTCATGTCCACCTGAGTCATATCCATTGAGTCATGTCCACCTGAGTCACGTCCACTAAGTCATGTCCACGTCCACCTGAGTCATGTCCACCTGAGTCATGTCCACTGAGTCATGTCCAATGACTCATGTCCACCTGAGTCATGTCCACTGAGTCATGTCCACCTTAGTCATGTCCACCTGAGTCATGTCCACCTGAGTCACGTCCACTGAGTCATGTCCACTGAGTCATGTCTACCTGATTCATGTCCACCTGAGTCATGTCCACCTGAGTCATGTCCACTGAGTCATGTCCACCTGAGTCATGTCCACCTGAGTCATGTCCACTGAGTCATGTCCACTGAGTCATGTCCATCTGAGTCACGTCCAATTAGTCATGTCCACCTGAGTCATGTCCACCTAAGTCATGTCCACTAAGTCATGTCCACTGAGTCATGTCCACTGAGTCATGTCTACCTGATTCATGTCCACCTGAGTCATGTCCACCTGAGTGTTGTCCACTGAGTCATGTCCACTGAGTCATGTCCATCTGAGTCACGTCCAATTAGTCATGTCCACCTGAGTCATGTCCACCTAAG
Source organism: Taurulus bubalis (assembly GCF_910589615.1). NCBI lineage: Eukaryota > Metazoa > Chordata > Actinopteri > Perciformes > Cottidae > Taurulus > Taurulus bubalis. The sequence continues at coordinate 1,732,901 of NC_136605.1, forward strand.
TCATGTCCACTAAGTCATGTCCACCTGAGTCATGTCCACCTGAGTCACGTCCACTGAGTCACGTCCACTGAGTTATGTCCACCTGAGTCATATCCACCTGAGTCATGTCCACTGAGTCATGTCCACTGAGTCATGTCTACCTGAGTCACATCCAATTAGTCATGTCCACCTGAGTCATGTCCACCTAAGTCATGTCCACTAAGTCATGTCCACCTGAGTCATGTCCACTGAGTCATGTCCACTGAGTCATGTCCACCTAAGTCATGTCCACCTAAGTCATGTCCACTAAGTTATGTCCACCTGAGTCATGTCCACTGAGTCATGTCCACTGAGTCATGTCCACCTGAGTCATGTCCAATTAGTCATGTCCACCTGAGTCATGTCCACCTGAGTCATGTCCACTGAGTCATGTACACCTGAGTCATGTCCACCTAAGTCATGTCCACCTAAGTCATGTCCAAAAAGTCATGTCCACCTGAGTCATGTCCACTGAGTCATGTCCACCTGAGTCATATCCACTGGGTCATGTCCACCTGAGTCACGTCCACTAAGTCATGTCCACGTCCACCTGAGTCATGTCCACCTGAGTCACGTCCACTGAGTCATGTCCACTGAGTCATGTCTACCTGATTCATGTCCACCTGAGTCATGTCCACCTGAGTCATGTCCACTGAGTCATGTCCACCTGAGTCATGTCCACCTGAGTCATGTCCACTGAGTCATGTCCACTGAGTCATGTCCATCTGAGTCACGTCCAATTAGTCATGGCCACCTGAGTCATGGCCACCAGTCATGTCCACCTAAGTCATGTCCACTAAGTCATGTCCACCTGAGTCATGTCCACCTGAGTCATATCCATTGAGTCATGTCCACCTGAGTCACGTCCACTAAGTCATGTCCACGTCCACCTGAGTCATGTCCACCTGAGTCATGTCCACTGAGTCATGTCCAATGACTCATGTCCACCTGAGTCATGTCCACTGAGTCATGTCCACCTTAGTCATGTCCACCTGAGTCATGTCCACCTGAGTCACGTCCACTGAGTCATGTCCACTGAGTCATGTCTACCTGATTCATGTCCACCTGAGTCATGTCCACCTGAGTCATGTCCACTGAGTCATGTCCACCTGAGTCATGTCCACCTGAGTCATGTCCACTGAGTCATGTCCACTGAGTCATGTCCATCTGAGTCACGTCCAATTAGTCATGTCCACCTGAGTCATGTCCACCTAAGTCATGTCCACTAAGTCATGTCCACTGAGTCATGTCCACTGAGTCATGTCTACCTGATTCATGTCCACCTGAGTCATGTCCACCTGAGTGTTGTCCACTGAGTCATGTCCACTGAGTCATGTCCATCTGAGTCACGTCCAATTAGTCATGTCCACCTGAGTCATGTCCACCTAAGTCATGTCCACTAAGTCATGTCCACCTGAGTCATGTCCACCTGAGTCACGTCCACTGAGTCACGTCCACTGAGTTATGTCCACCTGAGTCATATCCACCTGAGTCATGTCCACTGAGTCATGTCCACTGAGTCATGTCTACCTGAGTCACATCCAATTAGTCATGTCCACCTGAGTCATGTCCACCTAAGTCATGTCCACTAAGTCATGTCCACCTGAGTCATGTCCACTGAGTCATGTCCACTGAGTCATGTCCACCTAAGTCATGTCCACCTAAGTCATGTCCACTAAGTTATGTCCACCTGAGTCATGTCCACTGAGTCATGTCCACTGAGTCATGTCCACCTGAGTCATGTCCAATTAGTCATGTCCACCTGAGTCATGTCCACCTGAGTCATGTCCACTGAGTCATGTCCACCTGAGTCATGTACACCTGAGTCATGTCCACCTAAGTCATGTCCACCTAAGTCATGTCCAAAAAGTCATGTCCACCTGAGTCATGTCCACTGAGTCATGTCCACCTGAGTCATATCCACTGGGTCATGTCCACCTGAGTCACGTCCACTAAGTCATGTCCACGTCCACCTGAGTCATGTCCACCTGAGTCATGTCCACTGAGTCATGTCCACCTTAGTCATGTCCACCTGAGTCATGTCCACCTGAGTCACGTCCACTGAGTCATGTCCACTGAGTCATGTCTACCTGATTCATGTCCACCTGAGTCATGTCCACCTGAGTCATGTCCACTGAGTCATGTCCACCTGAGTCATGTCCACCTGAGTCATGTCCACTGAGTCATGTCCACTGAGTCATGTCCATCTGAGTCACGTCCAATTAGTCATGGCCACCTGAGTCATGTCCACCTAAGTCATGTCCACTAAGTCATGTCCACCTGAGTCATGTCCACCTGAGTCACGTCCACTGAGTCACGTCCACTGAGTTATGTCCACCTGAGTCATATCCACTTGAGTCATGTCCACTGAGTCATGTCCACTGAGTCATGTCTACCTGAGTCACGTCCAATTAGTCATGTCCACCTGAATCATGTCCACCTAAGTCATGTCCACTAAGTCATGTCCACCTGAGTCATGTCCACCTGAGTCACGTCCACTGAGTCACGTCAACTGAGTTATGTCCACCTGAGTCATGTCCACTGAGTTATGTCCACCTGAGTCATATCCACCTGAGTCACGTCCACTGAGTCATGTCCACCAGTCATGTCCACTGAGTCATGTCCATTGAGTCACGTCCACTGAGTCTTGTCCACTGAGTCATGTCCACCTGAGTCACGTCCACTGAGTCTTGTCCACTGAGTCATGTCCACCTGAGTCACGTCCACTGAGTCTTGTCCACTGAGTCATGTCCATTGAGTCACGTCCACTGAGTCATGTCCACCTGAGTCATGTCCACCTGGGTCATGTCCACCAGAATTATGTCCAATGAGTCATGTCCACTGAGTCATATCCACCTGAGTCATGTACACCTGAGTCATGTCCACCTAAGTCATGTCCACCTAAGTCATGTCCACTAAGTCATGTCCACCTGAGTCATGTCCACTGAGTCATGTCCACCTGAGTCATATCCACTGAGTCATGTCCACCTGAGTCACGTCCACTGAGTCATGTCCAATGAGTCATGTCCACCTGAGTCATGTCCACTGAGTCACGTCCACTGAGTCATGTCCATGTCCACCTGAGTCATGTCCACCTGAGTCATGTCAACTGAGTCATGTCCAATGAGTCATGTCCACCTGAGTCATGTCCACTGAGTCATGTCCACTGAGTCATGTCCACTGAGTCATGTCCATCTGAGTCACGTCCACTGAGTCACATCAACCTGAGTCATGTCCACTGAGTCATGTCCACTGAGTCATGCCCACCAGAGTCATGTCCACTGAGTCATGTCCACCTGAGTCACATCCACTGAGTCATGTCCACCTGAGTCATGTCCACTGAGTCATGTCCACCTGATTCATGTCCACCTGATTCATGTCCACTGAGTCATGTCCACCTGAGTCATGTACACCTGAGTCATGTCCACCTAAGTCATGTCCACCTAAGTCATGTCCAAAAAGTCATGTCCACCTGAGTCATGTCCACTGAGTCATGTCCACCTGAGTCATATCCACTGGGTCATGTCCACCTGAGTCACGTCCACTAAGTCATGTCCACGTCCACCTGAGTCATGTCCACCTGAGTCATGTCCACTGAGTCATGTCCACCTTAGTCATGTCCACCTGAGTCATGTCCACCTGAGTCACGTCCACTGAGTCATGTCCACTGAGTCATGTCTACCTGATTCATGTCCACCTGAGTCATGTCCACCTGAGTCATGTCCACTGAGTCATGTCCACCTGAGTCATGTCCACCTGAGTCATGTCCACTGAGTCATGTCCACTGAGTCATGTCCATCTGAGTCACGTCCAATTAGTCATGGCCACCTGAGTCATGGCCACCAGTCATGTCCACCTAAGTCATGTCCACTAAGTCATGTCCACCTGAGTCATGTCCACCTGAGTCATATCCATTGAGTCATGTCCACCTGAGTCACGTCCACTAAGTCATGTCCATGTCCACCTGAGTCATGTCCACCTGAGTCATGTCCACTGAGTCATGTCCAATGACTCATGTCCACCTGAGTCATGTCCACTGAGTCATGTCCACCTTAGTCATGTCCACCTGAGTCATGTCCACCTGAGTCACGTCCACTGAGTCATGTCCACTGAGTCATGTCTACCTGATTCATGTCCACCTGAGTCATGTCCACCTGAGTCATGTCCACTGAGTCATGTCCACCTGAGTCATGTCCACCTGAGTCATGTCCACTGAGTCATGTCCACTGAGTCATGTCCATCTGAGTCACGTCCAATTAGTCATGTCCACCTGAGTCATGTCCACCTAAGTCATGTCCACTAAGTCATGTCCACTGAGTCATGTCCACTGAGTCATGTCTACCTGATTCATGTCCACCTGAGTCATGTCCACCTGAGTGTTGTCCACTGAGTCATGTCCACTGAGTCATGTCCATCTGAGTCACGTCCAATTAGTCATGGCCACCTGAGTCATGTCCACCTAAGTCATGTCCACTAAGTCATGTCCACCTGAGTCATGTCCACCTGAGTCACGTCCACTGAGTCACGTCCACTGAGTTATGTCCACCTGAGTCATATCCACCTGAGTCATGTCCACTGAGTCATGTCCACTGAGTCATGTCTACCTGAGTCACATCCAATTAGTCATGTCCACCTGAGTCATGTCCACCTAAGTCATGTCCACTAAGTCATGTCCACCTGAGTCATGTCCACTGAGTCATGTCCACTGAGTCATGTCCACCTAAGTCATGTCCACCTAAGTCATGTCCACTAAGTTATGTCCACCTGAGTCATGTCCACTGAGTCATGTCCACTGAGTCATGTCCACCTGAGTCATGTCCAATTAGTCATGTCCACCTGAGTCATGTCCACCTGAGTCATGTCCACTGAGTCATGTCCACCTGAGTCATGTACACCTGAGTCATGTCCACCTAAGTCATGTCCACCTAAGTCATGTCCAAAAAGTCATGTCCACCTGAGTCATGTCCACTGAGTCATGTCCACCTGAGTCATATCCACTGGGTCATGTCCACCTGAGTCACGTCCACTAAGTCATGTCCACGTCCACCTGAGTCATGTCCACCTGAGTCATGTCCACTGAGTCATGGCCCTTTTAGTCATGTCCACCTGAGTCATGTCCACCTGAGTCACGTCCACTGAGTCATGTCCACTGAGTCATGTCTACCTGATTCATGTCCACCTGAGTCATGTCCACCTGAGTCATGTCCACTGAGTCATGTCCACCTGAGTCATGTCCACCTGAGTCATGTCCACTGAGTCATGTCCACTGAGTCATGTCCATCTGAGTCACGTCCAATTAGTCATGGCCACCTGAGTCATGTCCACCTAAGTCATGTCCACTAAGTCATGTCCACCTGAGTCATGTCCACCTGAGTCACGTCCACTGAGTCACGTCCACTGAGTTATGTCCACCTGAGTCATATCCACTTGAGTCATGTCCACTGAGTCATGTCCACTGAGTCATGTCTACCTGAGTCACGTCCAATTAGTCATGTCCACCTGAATCATGTCCACCTAAGTCATGTCCACTAAGTCATGTCCACCTGAGTCATGTCCACCTGAGTCACGTCCACTGAGTCACGTCAACTGAGTTATGTCCACCTGAGTCATGTCCACTGAGTTATGTCCACCTGAGTCATATCCACCTGAGTCACGTCCACTGAGTCATGTCCACCAGTCATGTCCACTGAGTCATGTCCATTGAGTCACGTCCACTGAGTCTTGTCCACTGAGTCATGTCCACCTGAGTCACGTCCACTGAGTCTTGTCCACTGAGTCATGTCCACCTGAGTCACGTCCACTGAGTCTTGTCCACTGAGTCATGTCCATTGAGTCACGTCCACTGAGTCATGTCCACCTGAGTCATGTCCACCTGGGTCATGTCCACCAGAATTATGTCCAATGAGTCATGTCCACTGAGTCATATCCACCTGAGTCATGTACACCTGAGTCATGTCCACCTAAGTCATGTCCACCTAAGTCATGTCCACTAAGTCATGTCCACCTGAGTCATGTCCACTGAGTCATGTCCACCTGAGTCATATCCACTGAGTCATGTCCACCTGAGTCACGTCCACTGAGTCATGTCCAATGAGTCATGTCCACCTGAGTCATGTCCACTGAGTCACGTCCACTGAGTCATGTCCATGTCCACCTGAGTCATGTCCACCTGAGTCATGTCAACTGAGTCATGTCCAATGAGTCATGTCCACCTGAGTCATGTCCACTGAGTCATGTCCACTGAGTCATGTCCACTGAGTCATGTCCATCTGAGTCACGTCCACTGAGTCACATCAACCTGAGTCATGTCCACTGAGTCATGTCCACTGAGTCATGCCCACCAGAGTCATGTCCACTGAGTCATGTCCACCTGAGTCACATCCACTGAGTCATGTCCACCTGAGTCATGTCCACTGAGTCATGTCCACCTGATTCATGTCCACCTGATTCATGTCCACTGAGTCATGTCCACCTGAGTCATGTACACCTGAGTCATGTCCACCTAAGTCATGTCCACCTAAGTCATGTCCAAAAAGTCATGTCCACCTGAGTCATGTCCACTGAGTCATGTCCACCTGAGTCATATCCACTGGGTCATGTCCACCTGAGTCACGTCCACTAAGTCATGTCCACGTCCACCTGAGTCATGTCCACCTGAGTCATGTCCACTGAGTCATGTCCACCTTAGTCATGTCCACCTGAGTCATGTCCACCTGAGTCACGTCCACTGAGTCATGTCCACTGAGTCATGTCTACCTGATTCATGTCCACCTGAGTCATGTCCACCTGAGTCACGTCCACTGAGTCATGTCCACCTGAGTCATGTCCACCTGAGTCATGTCCACTGAGTCATGTCCACTGAGTCATGTCCATCTGAGTCACGTCCAATTAGTCATGGCCACCTGAGTCATGTCCACCTAAGTCATGTCCACTAAGTCATGTCCACCTGAGTCATGTCCACCTGAGTCACGTCCACTGAGTCACGTCCACTGAGTTATGTCCACCTGAGTCATATCCACTTGAGTCATGTCCACTGAGTCATGTCCACTGAGTCATGTCTACCTGAGTCACGTCCAATTAGTCATGTCCACCTGAATCATGTCCACCTAAGTCATGTCCACTAAGTCATGTCCACCTGAGTCATGTCCACCTGAGTCACGTCCACTGAGTCACGTCAACTGAGTTATGTCCACCTGAGTCATGTCCACTGAGTTATGTCCACCTGAGTCATATCCACCTGAGTCACGTCCACTGAGTCATGTCCACCAGTCATGTCCACTGAGTCATGTCCATTGAGTCACGTCCACTGAGTCTTGTCCACTGAGTCATGTCCATTGAGTCACGTCCACTGAGTCATGTCCACCTGAGTCATGTCCACTGAGTCATGTCGACTGAGCCATGTCCACCAGTGTCATGTCCACTGAGTCATGTCCACCTGAGTCATGTCCACCTGGGTCATGTCCACCAGAATTATGTCCAATGAGTCATGTCCACTGAGTCATATCCACCTGAGTCATGTACACCTGAGTCATGTCCACCTAAGTCATGTCCACCTAAGTCATGTCCACTAAGTCATGTCCACCTGAGTCATGTCCACTGAGTCATGTCCACCTGAGTCATATCCACTGAGTCATGTCCACCTGAGTCACGTCCACTGAGTCATGTCCAATGAGTCATGTCCACCTGAGTCATGTCCACTGAGTCACGTCCACTGAGTCATGTCCATGTCCACCTGAGTCATGTCCACCTGAGTCATGTCAACTGAGTCATGTCCAATGAGTCATGTCCACCTGAGTCATGTCCACTGAGTCATGTCCACTGAGTCATGTCCACTGAGTCATGTCCATCTGAGTCACGTCCACTGAGTCACATCAACCTGAGTCATGTCCACTGAGTCATGTCCACTGAGTCATGCCCACCAGAGTCATGTCCACTGAGTCATGTCCACCTGAGTCACATCCACTGAGTCATGTCCACCTGAGTCATGTCCACTGAGTCATGTCCACCTGATTCATGTCCACCTGATTCATGTCCACTGAGTCATGTCCACCTGAGTCATGTCCACCTGAGTCACCTCCACTGAGTCATGTCCACCTGAGTCACGTCCACTGAGTCATGTCCACCTGAGTCATATCTACTGAGTCATTTCCACTGAGTCATGTCCACCTGAGTCATGTCCACTGAGTCATGTCCACTGAGTCATGTCCACCTGAGTCATGTCCACTGAGTCATGTCCATGTAGTCATGTCCACCTGAGTCATGTCCACCAGTCACATCCACCTGAGTCATGTCCACTGAGTCATGTCCACTGAGTCGTGCCCAGTGAGTCATGTCCACCTGAGTCATGTCCACTGAGTCACGTCCACTGCGTCATGTCCACCTGAGTCATGTCCACTGAGTCATGACCACTGAGTCATGTCCACCTGGGTCATGTCCACTGAGTCATGTCCACTGAGTCATGTCTACCTGACTCATGTCCACCAGAGTCTTGTCCACTGAGTCATGTCCATTGAGTCATGTCCACCTGATTCATATCCACCTGAGTCATGTCCACTGAGTCATGTCCACCTGATTCATGTCCACCTGATTCATGTCCACTGAGTCATGTCCACCTGAGTCATGTCCACCTGAGTCACGTCCACTGAGTCATGTCCACCTGAGTCATATCTACTAAGTCATATCCACTGAGTCATGTCCACCTGATTCATGTCCACTGAGTCATGTCCACTGAGTCATGTCCACCTGATTCATTTCCACCTGAGTCGTGTCTACCTGAGTCATGTCCACTGAGTCATGTCCACCTGAGTCATGTCCACTGAGTCATGTCCACTGAGTGATGTCTACCTGAGTCATGCCCACCAGTCATGTCCACTGAGTCATGTCCACCTGAGTCATGTCCACCTGAGTCATGTCCACTGAGTCATGTCCACTGAGTCGTGTCCACTGAGTCATGTCCACCTGAGTCATGCCCACCAGAGTCACGTCCACTGAGTCATGTCCACCTGAGTCATGTCCACTGAGTCATGTCCACCTGAGTCATGTCCACTGAGTCATGTCCACCTGATTCATGTCCACCTGACTCATATCCACTGAGTCATGTCCACCTGAGTCATGTCCACCTGAGTCACGTCCACTGAGTCATGTCCACCTGAGTCATGTCCACTGAGTCATGTCCACTGAGTCATGTCCACCTGAGTCATGTCCACTGAGTCATGTCCACTGAGTCATGTCTACCTGAGTCATGTCCACTGACTCATGTCCACCTGTTTCATGTCCACCTGAGTCATGTTCACTGAGTCATGTCCACTGAGTCATGTCCACCTGAGTCATGTCCACTGAGTCATGTCCACTGAGTCGTGTCCACTGAGTCATGTCCACCTGAGTCATGCCCACTAGAGTCACGTCCACTGAGTCATGTCCACCTGAGTCATGTCCACTGAGTCATGTCCACCTGAGTCATGTCCACCTGAGTCATGTCCACTGAGTCATGTCCACCTGAGTCATATCTACTGAGTCATGTCCACTGAGTCATGTCCACCTGAGTCATGTCCACCTGAGTCATTTCCACCTGAGTCATGTCCACCTGAGTCATGTCCACTGAGTCATATCTACTGAGTCATGTCCACCTTAGTCATGTCCACTGAGTCATGTCCACCTGAGTCATGTCCACTGAGTCATGTCCACTGAGTCATGTCCAACTGATTCATTTCCACCTGAGTCATGTCCACTGAGTCATGTCCACCTGAGTCATGTCCAACTACGTCATGTCCACTGAGTCATGTCCACCTGAGTCATGTCCACTGAGTCATGTCCACTGAGTGATGTCTACCTGAGTCATGCCCACCAGTCATGTCCACTGAGTCATGTCCACTGAGTCATGTCCACTGAGTCGTGTCCACTGAGTCATGTCCACCTGAGTCATGCCCACCAGTCATGTCCACTGAGTCATGTCCACTGAGTCATGTCCACTGAGTCGTGTCCACTGAGTCATGTCCACCTGAGTCATGTCCACTGAGTCATGTCCACCTGATTCATGTCCACCTGAGTCATGTCCACTGAGTCATGTCAACTGATTCATGTCCACTGAGTCATGTCCACCTGAGTCATGTCCACCTGAGTCATGTCCACCTTAGTCATGTCCACTGAGTCATGTCCACCTGAGTCATGTCCACTGAGTCATGTCCACTGAGTCATGTCCACCTGATTCATTTCCACCTGAGTCATGTCCACTGAGTCACGTCCACTGAGTCATGTCCACCTGAGTCATGTCCACTGAGTCATGTCCACCTGATTCATGTCCACCTGAGTCATGTCCACCTACGTCATGTCCACTGAGTCATGTCCACCTGAGTCATGTCCACTGAGTCATGTCCACTGAGTCATGTCCACCTGAGTCATGCCCACCAGAGTCACATCCACTGAGTCATGTCCACCTGAGTCATGTCCACTGAGTCATGTCCACCTGAGTCATGTCCACTGAGTCATGTCCACCTGATTCATGTCCACTGAGTCATGTCCACTGAGTCATGTCCACCTGAGTCACGTCCACTGAGTCATGTCCACCTGAGTCATGTCCACTGAGTCATGTCCACCTGAGTCATGTCCACTGAGTCATGTCCACCTGATTCATGTCCACCTGAGTCATGTCCACTGAGTCATGTCCACTGATTCATGTCCACTGAGTCATGTCCACCTGAGTCATGTCCACCTGAGTCATGTCCACCTTAGTCATGTCCACTGAGTCATGTCCACCTGAGTCATGTCCACCTGAGTCATGTCCACCTGAGTCATGTCCACTGAGTCATGTCCACCTGAGTCATATCTACTGAGTCATGTCCACTGAGTCATGTCCACCTGAGTCATGTCCACCTGAGTCATTTCCACCTGAGTCATGTCCACCTGAGTCATGTCCACTGAGTCATATCTACTGAGTCATGTCCACCTTAGTCATGTCCACTGAGTCATGTCCACCTGAGTCATGTCCACTGAGTCATGTCCACTGAGTCATGTCCAACTGATTCATTTCCACCTGAGTCATGTCCACTGAGTCATGTCCACCTGAGTCATGTCCAACTACGTCATGTCCACTGAGTCATGTCCACCTGAGTCATGTCCACTGAGTCATGTCCACTGAGTGATGTCTACCTGAGTCATGCCCACCAGTCATGTCCACTGAGTCATGTCCACTGAGTCATGTCCACTGAGTCGTGTCCACTGAGTCATGTCCACCTGAGTCATGTCCACTGAGTCATGTCCACCTGATTCATGTCCACCTGAGTCATGTCCACTGAGTCATGTCAACTGATTCATGTCCACTGAGTCATGTCCACCTGAGTCATGTCCACCTGAGTCATGTCCACCTTAGTCATGTCCACTGAGTCATGTCCACCTGAGTCATGTCCACTGAGTCATGTCCACTGAGTCATGTCCACCTGATTCATTTCCACCTGAGTCATGTCCACTGAGTCACGTCCACTGAGTCATGTCCACCTGAGTCATGTCCACTGAGTCATGTCCACCTGATTCATGTCCACCTGAGTCATGTCCACCTACGTCATGTCCACTGAGTCATGTCCACCTGAGTCATGTCCACTGAGTCATGTCCACTGAGTCATGTCCACCTGAGTCATGCCCACCAGAGTCACATCCACTGAGTCATGTCCACCTGAGTCATGTCCACTGAGTCATGTCCACCTGAGTCATGTCCACTGAGTCATGTCCACCAGCTCCCTGTAGACGTGTGACAGGCAGATCTGTTTGATATCACATTTCTTCACTTGCTGGCTGCTGACGCGCTGGTCCTGGGGCTCGTCTTCATTTTGGAACCAGCTGAGGTCAGAGAACCCTGAGGTCAGAGCATAGAACCTTGAGGTTTAGAGCATAGAACCCTGAGGTCAGAGCATAGAACCCTGAGGTTTAGAACATAGAACCCAAAGGTTTAGAGCATAGAACCCTGAGGTCAGAGCATCGAACCCTGAGGTTTAGAACATAGAACCCTGAGGTTTAGAGCATAGAACCCTGAGGTCAGAGCATAGAACCCTGAGGTTTAGAACATAGAACCCTGAGGTCAGAGCATAGAACCCTGAGGTTTAGAGCATAGAACCCTGAGGTCAGAGCATAGAACCCTGAGGTCAGAGCAACCTGAGCTTGCAGCTGTGGATCAGTGCTAATAATCCAATAAGAGCTGTGTAACATTATGTGTGTTATTATAATAGTATTGTTGTTATATGTTTGTTATTATAATAGTATTGTTGTTATATGTGTGTTATTATAATAGTAGTGTTGTTATATGTGTGTTATTATAATAGTTTTGTGTTATATGTGTGTACAACTACAGCCTCACTCAAACTCACCAATGATATAATAGACTGGCTGGATCAAAAGAAAGTTTGCACAGCTCTCTTTGTTGACCTTTCAAAGGCCTTTGACACAGTGGATCATTCCATTCTGAAGCAACGCCTGCTTGATATAGGTTTATCCGAGCAGGCCGTTGGCTGGTTTAATAATTATCTGTCTAATAGAAAACAATGTGTTCGTTTTGAAGGCACCTCATCCACACTGCTAAATGTCTCTGCTGGTGTGCCACAGGGCTCAGTTCTGGGCCCGATTCTGTTTGTTATTTATGTAAATACATTGGGCAGTAATGTCCCAAATGCCAAATTTAATTTTTATGCTGATGACACAGTTATATACTGTTGTGGCACCACTCTTGCCGAGACTATTATAATAGTATTGTGTTATATGTGTGTTATTATAATAGTAGTGTTGTTATATGTGTGTTATTATAATAGTATTGTGTTATATGTGTGTTATTATAATAGTAATATAATAGTAGTGTGTTATTGTCTCGTAGTAGAAAGCGTCGCTGCTTTGTTTTGTTCCGCACAAAGCGGAAGTGTCGAGCTCAGTTCCGGACACGTGGTGCGGAGTGGGCGTGGCCAGGACGCTGGTGTAAACACCTCGGATCCATCACAGTGGAGCGAGATTAGTGCGAGCAGCCTCCGTCGCTCCGTGCACGCGCCTCCTGTACTATGCGGTGAGCCGCGCACGGGCGACGCCATGGACTTCTACATCAACCTGAAGGTCAACTTCAGAGGAAATGCCAAGAACTTCCTGTTGTCGGGGTCCGAGACGAAGAGCTGGGAGTCGATGGAGGCCATGGTGAGAGCCGCGGGCCCGCGCAGCCGCTCCTCGGCCGCTCCACGCGCGCGTGCACGTAGCGGGTGATGACACTGCTGTGCTACACCAGGGTGCCGCGCTACATCAGGGTGCCGCGCTACAGTGTGCCGCGCTAAATCAGGGTGACGCGCGACATATGGGTGCCGCTACATCAGGGTGCCGCTACATCAGGGTGCCGCGCTACATCAGGGTGCCGCGCTACAGGGTGCCGCGCTACAGACGCGCTACTTACAGCTCTATTACACATTGAACAACAGGACCGGGCTCTCGGAGACATTATGATTATAGGTGTAGGCAGTCCTAATCCCATAATGCATTATCAGCGCTACATCAGGGTGCCGCGCTACAGGGTGCCGCGCTACAAACAAGCTACATCAGGGTGCCGCGCTACAGACGCGCTGCATCAGGGTGCCGCGCCACAGACGCGCTGCATCAGGGTGCCGCGCGACAGACGCGCTGCATCAGGGTGCCGCGCTACAGACGCGCTACATCAGGGTGCCGCGCTACAGGGTGCCGCTCTACAGACGCGCTACATCAGGGTGCCGCGCAACAGACGCGCTGCATCAGGGTGCCGCGCTACAGACGCGCTGCATCAGGGTGCCGCGCTACAGACGCGCTACATCAGGGTGCCGCGCTACAGGGTGCCGCTCTACAGACGCGCTACATCAGGGTGCCGCTCTACAGACGCGCTACATCAGGGTGCCGCGCTACAGACGCGCTGCATCAGGGTGCCGCGCTATGGGGTGCCGCGCTACATCAGGGTGCCGCGCTACATCAGGGTGTCGCGTTATAGGATGCCGCGCTACATCAGGGTGCCGGGCTACAGGGCGCCGCGCTACAGACGCGCTACTTACAGCTCTATTACACATTGAACAACAGGACCGGGCTCTCAGAGACATTATGATAATAGGTGTAGGCAGTCCTAATCCCATAATGCATTGCTCTGTTTATTTGAATGGATTTCATTAGAGGCCTTTATTGAACATAACGGACATGTTATAGTTCATGTTAGCTGCCATGTTGAGCCTCCTCTACAATGTAAACACAAGTCAACAGCCTTGAAGCAACTCATTACCCCCCACCCCCCCACCCCCACACACACACACACACACACACACACACACACACACACACACACACACACACATGTGTTTGTAGCTGCATCCTTTGTTCTTTTTATGTCTGCCTGTGAAATACATTACTACTGGTGTGTTATATAGATACATTTTTCTATTAACAACCACACAAGAAATGTTTTTAGATTAAACATGAGACGAATAGTCAACAATCCAGCGTTAAGTATTACAACTTCACATAAAATAATTATTTTCTACAACACTTGGTGTTTGCTGTCAGATCTAAGAGCCAATCAGCTCTCTGATGTGGCGACAGCCAGGCGTTTCCCATCATGCACTGGGCCACGCAGTCCGTGGAGAGCTGCTGCCGCGCCTGACTCTGAAATTGACTACCGGCTTGATCTCGTGAGAATATAGTTGACCATGTGTGCATGACGTCAGAGCAAGTCAGACACAAATCTAACCAGCATGCATTGCGAGCCGATCGCCGCCGATTGATTTTGCGCAGAACTGGATCATCTCGAACGAGACTATTGTGTCTGAGTGCTGCTGAGTCACAGAGACTTCCCTTTGAGGGTTGTTCTACCAATGAGGAAGAGGGTTGTTCTACCAATGAGGAAGAGGGTTGTTCTACCAATGAGGAAGAGGTTTGTTCTACCAATGAGGAAGAGGGTTGTTCTACCAATAAGGAAGAGGTTTGTTCTACCAATGAGGAAGAGGTTTGTTCTACCAATGAGGAAGAGGGTTGTTCTACCAATGAGGAAGAGGGTTGTTCTACCAATGAGGAAGAGGGTTGTTCGACCAATGAGAAAGAGGTTTGTTCTACCAATGAGGAAGAAGGTTGTTCTACCAATGAGGAAGAGGGTTGTTCTATCAATGAGGAAGATTTTCATCCGACCACATGCTGAACCAGGGGTTACCTGTGTCTCATCCTCCATGTGTCTCATCCTTCATGTGTCTCATCCTCCATGTGTCTCATCCTCCTCGTCCTCACCGGATCTCTCTGTCTGTAGGTGAAGCGCTCGTTCGGCCTGTGCAGTCTTCAGCTGACTTATTTCGATGAGGAGAATGAGGAGGTGAGGCATTCTCTTTGTTGTCACTCACAGGTTTTGTTTACACTCCAGAGTAAAGTTGGGCCATATCAAGACAGTCAATGTGTGCTTCATGGTCACATGGACCCAGGCAGCACCTCAGAGGCTGCGATTATCAAACCGTTAGCCGTTCATCCTGATGTGTCACTGGCTATCTGCTATATGACAAGCTCCCCTTATTCCAAAATACATAATACAGACTTCTTTTCAAACAAATCCCCTGTTATAGGCAAAGAACAGTCTGGAACATGTGGTGAAACCATATGAACAGTGATAAAGTGCTCAGAGCCTAGCACCTAGCGTGTTATTCATATTCCCGCATGAGTTCATGGTCTCAATGCCTGCTTTCCTTCTTCAATGCAGCATGATGATCATAAGGTCCATTGGTCCATTTGGAGGAACTAAGATGTGTACACGGTACGCTTTAGGGCTACCGTGTGATCCAAACTACTTTAACTCTTTCAGTGTGTTTTCAGTTCTTGAACGTTAACTGTAATATAGCTGTAATATAACTGTTATATTTGGGTCAGCTTTGTACCGCCTTTGGCATTGTTTTGTAGTCTTCAATACGCTTGATGACATCATGAGAAAGCTCTTCCAGAGCAGCAGAAGACATGGTGTCATGTATACTTATACATATGTATACTGTCCTTGATGAGTACATAGAGCTGTTTTAATAGCATTGCCCCTTTATTAATAGAACTGCACCACAAAACCCCAGTGTTAACGTTCACTGATTAACACAAAGACTCTTCCTTGTCTGCTTCCAGGTGTCCATCAACAGCCAAGGTAAGCAAACCAAACCAAACACATCTATGAGACAATACGGGGTTGCACTTTAATATCATGGTGATGAATATTTCTGCTTTTATTCCAGTGGACTATGAGGAGGCATTGAAGGTACGTTGATTTGAAGTTCATTTGTTATTCACGTTTAAGTTCTCATGGGAAACAAAGAAGTACTGTGCAGAACATGTTAGCCATAGAAAAAGAATCACCATGAAACTGTTTGTTGTGGTCATTTCACAAGTAAGAAGGAAACATGACAATTAATACTCCCCCTCCTTCTTCCTGCTCTCCATGAAGCCCAAACAGCCCACCTCCTCCGAGAACCTATGTTTAATATATTAGAAAAGATACTTTGAATAGTAACATAAGTACTACTCAAAACCCCTTTATTAACACATTGGATGAGGTTATACGGTCCGCTTGGGACAGATTGTAATTGACTGAAGTTTAAATACAGAACGTGTCAAGA
This sequence comes from Taurulus bubalis, assembly GCF_910589615.1. Taxonomy (NCBI): domain Eukaryota; kingdom Metazoa; phylum Chordata; class Actinopteri; order Perciformes; family Cottidae; genus Taurulus; species Taurulus bubalis. The sequence goes on from NC_136605.1 coordinate 1,749,523, forward strand.
GGCTCGTGTTCATTATTATCAGAAGAAATTAAAGCTTAGCTTGAAAGTTTAGAAACTGATCCAAAATGAATTTTTAAAAATGTCTGCAGGTGACACTAAAGCACTTACTTATTTCCTAGAGTGCAGCACGGCAGGGGAACCGACTCCACATGAACGTGTACGAGACTCGAGGCCAGCCAGCGAGGGTCTCCACCACCAAGGCCAGCGGCACGGAGCCCAAGAGGGGCTTCAGACCCCCGCAGCACTGCACCACCCTGGCCCAGGTGGTCAGCCGCAAAGTCCAGGCTGCGGTTCCAGAGCAGGGCATGGTGAGACCCCAACACACGACACACCGTTCACTAAGACCCCGACACACGACACACCGTTCACTAAGACCCCCGACACACCGTTCATTAAGACCCCCGACACACCGTTCATTAAGACCCCCGACACACGACACACCTTTCACTAAAACCCCGACACACGACACACCTTTCACTAAAACCCCGACACACAACACACTGTTCACTAAGACCACCAACACACCGTTCACTAAGACTCCGACACACGACACACCGTTCATTAAGACCCCAAAACACGACACACCGTTCACTAAGACCCCGACACACTACACACCGTTCACTAAGACCCCGACACACGACACACCGTTCATTAAGACCCCAAAACACGACACACCGTTCACTAAGACCCCGACACACTACACACCGTTCACTTAGACCCCAAAACACGACACACCGTTCACTAAGACCCCGACACACTACACACCGTTCACTAAGACCCCGACACACGACACACCGTTCACTAAGACCCCAACACACGACACACCGTTCACTAAGACCCCAACACACCACACACCGTTCACTAAGACCCCGACACACCGTTCACTAAGACCCCAACACACCACACACCGTTCATTAAGACCCCAACACACCACACACCGTTCACTAAGACCCCAACACACCACACACCGTTCATTAAGACCCTAACACACGACACACCGTTCATTAAGACCACCAACACACTGTTCATTAAGACCACCAACACACTGTTCATTAAGACCACCAACACACTGTTCATTAAGACCACCGACACACTGTTCACTAAGACCACCAACACACTGTTCACTAAGACCACCGACACACTGTTCACTAAGACCACCGACACACCGTTCATTAAGACCACCAACACACTGTTCATTAAGACCACCAACACACTGTTCATTAAGACCACCAACACACTGTTCACTAAGACCACCGACACACTGTTCACTAAGACCACCGACACACTGTTCACTAAGACCACCGACACACTGTTCATTAAGACCACCAACACACTGTTCATTAAGACCACCAACACACTGTTCATTAAGACCACCAACACACTGTTCATTAAGACCACCGACACACTGTTCACTAAGACCACCGACACACTGTTCATTAAGACCACCGACACACTGTTCATTAAGACCACCGACACATTGTTCACTAAGACCACCGACACACTGTTCATTAAGACCACCGACACATTGTTCACTAAGACCACCAACACATTGTTCATTAAGACCACCAACACACTGTTCATTAAGACCACCGACACATTGTTCACTAAGACCACCGACACACTGTTCATTAAGACCACCAACACACTGTTCATTAAGACCACCAACACACTGTTCATTAAGACCACCGACACACTGTTCACTAATGCTGCATTCACACCGAACTGAAGAAAGCTGAACTAGTGGTTATTTCTTCTTTGGTTGATAGCGGAAATGAAAGCTCTTTTCACAAGCAATGGAGATAAGCCACGCCCCCTTTGACGCAGTGAGAATGTTCACACCAAAAGGACCACTTTATTGGAGAACTTGCGGATGAAGTTACAATATATATATATATATTATATATATATATATATATATATATATATATATATATATATATATATATATATATATTGTATATATATATATATATATATATAATATATGCTCATTTACATTGACCATGATTTACTCAAGATGTAAATATGCATGTTTTATCTAATTCATATCATATCTGGTGTTAAGCAGGTGATCCTGAAAGACATGAAGGGGACCAAAGAAGAAGACAAGACTCCTCCAGCCTGGTTCACCTCTTACATGGAGAAGGTAGGAACCTGTTTCACTGTAAACACATACAGCGATCATACGTCATGGAAAACCTGGAACAGTCATGGACATTTTAAAATGGTTATTTCCAGGCCTGGAAAAGTCCTTGAAAAAATAAAACCCCAAAAGTTTAGTAAAAGTCATGTAAATGTGTTATATTCATGTGTTCATGTCGTTCATTTACGCTGAGTTTGAAATAATTAATATGCTTTTAAAAGAAAGACTCAAATATAAACACAAATATAAGCAGGCATACATACAGGCATCTATATAAATGTTTATTCTTTTAATCAAACTATTGTCTCATTCATTTGTGTCATTTAAGGTTTACTGTATGCTTTGTATTCTCATTGTTAGTTTAAATACTACATTTACTTACTTTTTACTGTTTACACCCAGATTTCACTAAATGTTTGTAATGGACATTTGGTTTAAAGTCATGAACCCATCGGTCACAATGTGTATGTACCCTGACGTCAGCGCTCCTCCCTTCTCTCCCACTAACTCCTCTCTCATCCCTCCAGTTTAAGGACCAGGTCGTCCGTGAGGCGGTGGAGAAGATCTGCCGGGAGTTCTCAGGACAGTGCTGCATCCACAAGCCCCTGGGAGGAGGAGGAGGAGGAGGAGGAGGAGGAGGAGGAGGAGGAGGAGGAGGAGCAGGAGGAGCAGGAGGAGCAGCAGGAGGACGAGGGGACCCGGCAGCAGGAGCAGAGGCCCAGCAGGTCCCCGAGGTTTCCTCCACTCTGCCCGGGGCTCCGTCCTCCTCCACGCCTCCCTGCTCCTCCTGCCGGGGCCAGACCACGGGAGGAGGCTTCCAGTGCAGGTATGTGACGTAACTCATGCTGTCCTCTCCAAGCGCATCTGACCACCTGCCTCACAGCCCACCTCTCTGTTTAATGTGTTGGTCTTAACGTGATCAGTGCTGGGAGAAGGATGAATGAAGTAGATCAGCTCCTCAGAGGCCATTTAATCCTCTGAGGACAGATGGATGTACAACATATGACATCCGCTGCCCCGCTAACCTGGCCGTGGATACGGAAAACCCTTTAACAGGGAACATACATAGGAAAACCCTTTAACAGGGAACATACATAGGAAAACCCTTTAACAGGGAACATACATAGGAAAGCCCTTTAACAGGGAACATACATAGGAAAACCCTTTAACAGGAACATACATAGGAAACCCCTTTAACAGGAACATACATAGGAAAATCCTTTAACAGGGAACATGAATAGGAAAACCCTTTAACAGGGAACATGAATAGGAAAACCCTTTAACAGGGAACATAGATAGGAAAACCCTTTAACAGGGAACATGAATAGGAAAACCCTTTAACAGGGAACATGAATAAGAAAACCCTTTAACAGAGAACATACATAGGAAAGCCCTTCAACAGGGAACATACATAGGAAAACCCTTTAACAGGAATATACATAGGAAAACCTTTTAACAGGGAACATACATAGGAAACCCTTTAACAGGGAACATGAATAGGAAAACCCTTTAACAAGGAACATACAGAGGAAAACCCTTTAACAGGGAAAATAAATAGGAAAACCCTTTAACAGGGAAAATGAATAGGAAAACCAATAGGGATCCAGAAGAGAGTACAGAATGAACAGCATAAAACACTCAAGGTTGAAGCCTTAATGTGTGTTGAGTCTATCTCTGACTGCTATGGAGATGAAAGCCTGTAAACATTTAGTTTTTAGGCTTACAACATAATATGTGTGAATGTGCTCTAGTGTTTGTAACACAACAGACTGTAAATGCAGTTCTCTCAACCAACTGTTTGTAATTCTCTCTCTCCCTCTCTCTCTCCCCCCCTCTCTCTCTCAGTGTGTGCACTTCCTGTACCCTGTGTGAGCCCTGCAGCTTCTCTCATGACCCGAGTCACAACCTGGTGAGGGCCAGGACCCCTCTGTCCATCCCAGAGCACGGCTCACCGGCCCCGGACCACAGCAGGTACGACATGTCTCAAGCTTATGAATATTATAGCTTACAGGTTATTTTAATGGGTTTTTGGTTAGATGCCTGAAATAGTGTCTGTGGTTCACACAAGCTTAAGAGATTTTAACATTTTGTTCTATACCATAAAAAATATGCCAGTAAATACACATCTCATGAATTTTGAAGCTTTACCAGGTTTAACAAAAGGCAGTTTGTGACCAAAACATGTTGCTATGCGAACGAGTCCACATGTGGGTTCTCATGCGACCATGAGGTCATTAGGTCATTAATCTACCATGAGGTCATTAATCTACCATGAAGTCATTAGGTCATTAATCTACCATGAGGTCATTATCATGAAGTCATTAGTCTACCATGAGGTTATTAGTCTACCATGAAGTCATTAATCTATCATGAGGTCATTATCATGAGGTCATTAATCTACCATGAGGTCATTATCATAAAGTCATTAATCTATCATGAGGTCATTAATCTACCATGAGGTCATTAATCTATCATGAGGTCATTATCATGAGGTCATTAATCTACCATGAGGTCATTATCAAAAAGTCATTAATCTATCATGAGGTCATTAGTCTACCATGAGGTCATTAATCTATCATGAGGTCATTATCATGAGGTCATTAATCTACCATGAGGTCATTAGTCTACTATGAGGTCATTGATCTATCATGACATCATTAGTCTATCATGGGGTCATTATCATGAGGTCATTAGTCTACCATGAGGTCAATAATCTATCATAAAGTCATTATCATGAGGTCATTAATCTACCATGAGGTCATTAATCTATAGTGAGGTCATTATCATGAGGTCATTAATCTACCATGAGGTCATTAGTCTATCATGAGGTCATTATCATGAGGTCACTAGTCTATCATGAGGTCATTATCATGAGGTCATTAATCTACCATGAGGTCATTAGTCTACCATGAAGTCATTAATCTATCATGAGGTCATTATCATGAGGTCATTAATCTACCATGAGGTCATTATCATGAAGTCATTAATCTATCATGAGGTCATTAATCTACCATGAGGTCATTAATCTATCATGAGGTCATTATCATGAGGTCATTAATCTACCATGAGGTCATTATCAAAAAGTCATTAATCTATCATGAGGTCATTAGTCTACCATGAGGTCATTAATCTATCATGAGGTCATTATCATGAGGTCATTAATCTACCATGAGGTCATTAGTCTACTATGAGGTCATTGATCTATCATGACATCATTAGTCTATCATGGGGTCATTATCATGAGGTCATTAGTCTACCATGAGGTCAATAATCTATCATGAGGTCATTATCATGAGGTCATTAATCTACCATGAGGTCATTAATCTATAGTGAGGTCATTATCATGAGGTCATTAATCTACCATGAGGTCATTAGTCTATCATGAGGTCATTATCATGAGGTCATTAATCTACCATGAGGTCATTAGTCTATCATGAGGTCATTATCATGAGGTCACTAGTCTATCATGAGGTCATTATCATGAGGTCATTAATCTACCATGAGGTCATTATCATGAGGTCATTAATCTATCATGAGGTCATTAATCTACCATGAGGTCATTATCTATCATGACATCATTAGTCTATCATGGGGTCATTATCATGAGGTCATTAGTCTACCATGAGGTCAATAATCTATCATGAGGTCATTATCATGAGGTCATTAATCTACCATGAGGTCATTAATCTATCGTGAGGTCATTAATCTACCATGAGGTCATTAGTCTATCATGAGGTCATTATCATGAGGTCACTAGTCTATCATGAGGTCATTATCATGAGGTCATTAATCTACCATGAGGTCATTAGTCTACTATGAGGTATTGATCTATCATGACATCATTAGTCTATCATGGGGTCATTATCATGAGGTCATTAGTCTACCATGAGGTCAATAATCTATCATGAGGTCATTATCATGAGGTCATTAATCTACCATGAGGTCATTAATCTATCGTGAGGTCATTATCATGAGGTCATTAATCTACCATGAGGTCATTAGTCTATCATGAGGTCATTATCATGAGGTCATTAATCTACCATGAGGTCATTAGTCTACCATGAGGTCATTAATCTACCATGAGGTCATTAATCTACCATGAGGTCATTAGTCTATCATGAGGTCATTAATCTACCATGAGGTCATTAGTCTATCATGAGGTCATTAATCTACCATGAGGTCATTAGTTTATCATGAGGTCGTTAATCTACCATGAGGTCATTAGTCTACCATGAGATCATTAGTCTATCATGAGGTCATTAGTCTACCATGAAGTCATTAGTCTATCATGAGGTCATAAGTCTATCATGAGGTCATTAATCTACCATGAGGTCATTAGTCTATCATGAGTTTATTTATCTACCATGAGGTCATTAGTCTATCATGAGGTCATTAATCTACCATGAGGTAATTATCATAAGGTCATTAATATACTATGAGGTCATTAATCTACCATGAGGTCATTAGTCTATCATGGGGTCATTAATCTACCATGAGGTCATTCATCTACCATGAGGTCATTAATCTACCATGAGGTCATTAATCTACCATAAGGTCATTAGTCTATCATGAGGTCATTAATCTACCATGAGGTCATTAGTCTATCATGAGGTCGTTAATCTACCATGAGGTCATTAGTTTATCATGAGGTCGTTAATCTACCATGAGGTCATTAGTCTACCATGAGATCATTAGTCTATCATGAGGTCATTAGTCTACCATGAAGTCATTAGTCTATCATGAGGTCATAAGTCTATCATGAGGTCATTAATCTACCATGAGGTCATTAGTCTATCATGAGTTTATTTATCTACCATGAGGTCATTAGTCTATCATGAGGTCATTAATCTACCATGAGGTAATTATCATAAGGTCATTAATATACTATGAGGTCATTAATCTACCATGAGGTCATAAGTCTATCATGGGGTCATTAATCTACCATGAGGTCATTCATCTACCATGAGATCATTAATCTACCATGAGGTCATTAATCTACCATAAGGTCATTAGTCTATCATGAGGTCATTAATCTACCATGAGGTCATTAGTCTATCATGAGGTCATTAATCTACCATGAGGTCATTAGTCTATCATGAAGTCATTAATCTACCATGAGGTCATTAGTTTTTCATGAGGTCATTAATCTACCATGAGGTCATTAGTCTACCATGAGTTCTTTAGTCTACCATGAGGTCATTAGTCTACCATGAGGTCATTAGTCTATCACGAGGTCATTAATCTACCATGAGGTCATTAGTCTACCATGAGGTCATTAATCTACCATGAGGTCATTAATCTACCATGAGGTCATTAGTCTATCATGAGTCATTATCATGAGGTCATTATCTACCATGAAGTCATTAGTCTATCATGAGGTCATTATCATGAGGTCATTAATCTACCATGAGGTCATTAGTCTATCATGAGGTCATTAGTCTACCATGAGGTCTTTAGTCTACCATGAGGTCATTAATCTATCATGAGGTCATTATCATGAGGTCATTAATCTACCATGAGGTCATTATCAAAAAGTCATTAATCTATCATGAGGTCATTAGTCTACCATGAGGTCATTAATCTATCATGAGGTCATTATCATGAGGTCATTAATCTACCATGAGGTCATTAGTCTACTATGAGGTCATTGATCTATCATGACATCATTAGTCTATCATGGGGTCATTATCATGAGGTCATTAGTCTACCATGAGGTCAATAATCTATCATGAGGTCATTATCATGAGGTCATTAATCTACCATGAGGTCATTAATCTATAGTGAGGTCATTATCATGAGGTCATTAATCTACCATGAGGTCATTAGTCTATCATGAGGTCATTATCATGAGGTCATTAATCTACCATGAGGTCATTAATCTATAGTGAGGTCATTACCATGAGGTCATTAATCTACCATGAGGTCATTAGTCTATCATGAGGTCATTAATCTACCATGAGGTCATTAGTCTATCATGAGGTCATTAATCTACCATGAGGTCATTAGTTTATCATGAGGTCGTTAATCTACCATGAGGTCATTAGTCTACCATGAGATCATTAGTCTATCATGAGGTCATTAGTCTACCATGAAGTCATTAGTCTATCATGAGGTCATAAGTCTATCATGAGGTCATTAATCTACCATGAGGTCATTAGTCTATCATGAGTTTATTTATCTACCATGAGGTCATTAGTCTATCATGAGGTCATTAATCTACCATGAGGTAATTATCATAAGGTCATTAATATACTATGAGGTCATTAATCTACCATGAGGTCATTAGTCTATCATGGGGTCATTAATCTACCATGAGGTCATTCATCTACCATGAGGTCATTAATCTACCATGAGGTCATTAATCTACCATGAGGTCATTAATCTACCATAAGGTCATTAGTCTATCATGAGGTCATTAATCTACCATGAGGTCATTAGTCTATCATGAGGTCATTAATCTACCATGAGGTCATTAGTCTATCATGAAGTCATTAATCTACCATGAGGTCATTAGTTTTTCATGAGGTCATTAATCTACCATGAGGTCATTAGTCTACCATGAGTTCTTTAGTCTACCATGAGGTCATTAGTCTACCATGAGGTCATTAGTCTATCACGAGGTCATTAATCTACCATGAGGTCATTAGTCTACCATGAGGTCATTAATCTACCATGAGGTCATTAATCTACCATGAGGTCATTAGTCTATCATGAGTCATTATCATGAGGTCATTATCTACCATGAAGTCATTAGTCTATCATGAGGTCATTATCATGAGGTCATTAATCTACCATGAGGTCATTAGTCTATCATGAGGTCATTAGTCTACCATGAGGTCTTTAGTCTACCATGAGGTCATTAATCTATCATGAGGTCATTATCATGAGGTCATTAATCTACCATGAGGTCATTAATCTACCATAAGGTCATTAGTCTATCATGAGGTCATTAATCTACCATGAGGTCATTAGTCTATCATGAGGTCATTAATCTACCATGAGGTCATTAGTCTACCATGAGTTCTTTAGTCTACCATGAGGTCATTAGTCTACCATGAGGTCATTAGTCTATCACGAGGTCATTAATCTACCATGAGGTCATTAGTCTACCATGAGGTCATTAATCTACCATGAGGTCATTAATCTACCATGAGGTCATTAGTCTATCATGAGTTTATTTATCTACCATGAGGTCATTAGTCTATCATGAGGTCATTAATCTACCATGAGGTAATTATCATAAGGTCATTAATATACTATGAGGTCATTAATCTACCATGAGGTCATAAGTCTATCATGGGGTCATTAATCTACCATGAGGTCATTCATCTACCATGAGATCATTAATCTACCATGAGGTCATTAATCTACCATAAGGTCATTAGTCTATCATGAGGTCATTAATCTACCATGAGGTCATTAGTCTATCATGAGGTCATTAATCTACCATGAGGTCATTAGTCTATCATGAAGTCATTAATCTACCATGAGGTCATTAGTTTTTCATGAGGTCATTAATCTACCATGAGGTCATTAGTCTACCATGAGTTCTTTAGTCTACCATGAGGTCATTAGTCTACCATGAGGTCATTAGTCTATCACGAGGTCATTAATCTACCATGAGGTCATTAGTCTACCATGAGGTCATTAATCTACCATGAGGTCATTAATCTACCATGAGGTCATTAGTCTATCATGAGTCATTATCATGAGGTCATTATCTACCATGAAGTCATTAGTCTATCATGAGGTCATTATCATGAGGTCATTAATCTACCATGAGGTCATTAGTCTATCATGAGGTCATTAGTCTACCATGAGGTCTTTAGTCTACCATGAGGTCATTAATCTATCATGAGGTCATTATCATGAGGTCATTAATCTACCATGAGGTCATTATCAAAAAGTCATTAATCTATCATGAGGTCATTAGTCTACCATGAGGTCATTAATCTATCATGAGGTCATTATCATGAGGTCATTAATCTACCATGAGGTCATTAGTCTACTATGAGGTCATTGATCTATCATGACATCATTAGTCTATCATGGGGTCATTATCATGAGGTCATTAGTCTACCATGAGGTCAATAATCTATCATGAGGTCATTATCATGAGGTCATTAATCTACCATGAGGTCATTAATCTATAGTGAGGTCATTATCATGAGGTCATTAATCTACCATGAGGTCATTAGTCTATCATGAGGTCATTATCATGAGGTCATTAATCTACCATGAGGTCATTAGTCTATCATGAGGTCATTATCATGAGGTCACTAGTCTATCATGAGGTCATTATCATGAGGTCATTAATCTACCATGAGGTCATTATCATGAGGTCATTAATCTATCATGAGGTCATTAATCTACCATGAGGTCATTAATCTATCATGAGGTCATTATCATGAGGTCATTAATCTACCATGAGGTCATTATCAAAAAGTCATTAATCTATCATGAGGTCATTAGTCTACCATGAGGTCATTAATCTATCATGAGGTCATTATCATGAGGTTATTAATCTACCATAAGGTCATTAGTCTACTATCAGGTCATTGATCTATCATGACATCATTAGTCTATCATGGGGTCATTATCATGAGGTCATTAGTCTACCATGAGGTCAATAATCTATCATGAGGTCATTATCATGAGGTCATTAATCTACCATGAGGTCATTAATCTATCGTGAGGTCATTAATCTACCATGAGGTCATTAGTCTATCATGAGGTCATTATCATGAGGTCACTAGTCTATCATGAGGTCATTATCATGAGGTCATTAATCTACCATGAGGTCATTAATCTACCATGAGGTAATTAGTCTACCATGAGGTCATTAATCTACCATGAGGTCATTAGTCTATCATGAGGTCATTAATCTACCATGAGGTCATTAGTCTATCATGAGGTCATTAATCTACCATGAGGTCATTATCATGAGGTCATTAGTCTACCATGAGGTCAATAATCTATCATGAGGTCATTATCATGAGGTCATTAATCTACCATGAGGTCATTAATCTATCGTGAGGTCATTAATCTACCATGAGGTCATTAGTCTATCATGAGGTCATTATCATGAGGTCACTAGTCTATCATGAGGTCATTATCATGAGGTCATTAATCTACCATGAGGTCATTAATCTACCATGAGGTAATTAGTCTACCATGAGGTCATTAATCTACCATGAGGTCATTAGTCTATCATGAGGTCATTAATCTACCATGAGGTCATTATCATGAGGTCATTAATCTACCATGAGGTCATTAGTCTACTATGAGGTCATTGATCTATCATGACATCATTAGTCTATCATGGGGTCATTATCATGAGGTCATTAGTCTACCATGAGGTCAATAATCTATCATGAGGTCATTATCATGAGGTCATTATCATGAGGTCATTAATCTACCATGAGGTCATTAATCTATAGTGAGGTCATTATCATGAGGTCATTAATCTACCATGAGGTCATTAGTCTATCATGAGGTCATTATCATGAGGTCATTAATCTACCATGAGGTCATTAGTCTATCATGAGGTCATTATCATGAGGTCACTAGTCTATCATGAGGTCATTATCATGAGGTCATTAATCTACCATGAGGTCATTATCATGAGGTCATTAATCTATCATGAGGTCATTAATCTACCATGAGGTCATTAATCTATCATGAGGTCATTATCATGAGGTCATTAATCTACCATGAGGTCATTATCAAAAAGTCATTAATCTATCATGAGGTCATTAGTCTACCATGAGGTCATTAATCTATCATGAGGTCATTATCATGAGGTTATTAATCTACCATAAGGTCATTAGTCTACTATAAGGTCATTGATCTATCATGACATCATTAGTCTATCATGGGGTCATTATCATGAGGTCATTAGTCTACCATGAGGTCAATAATCTATCATGAGGTCATTATCATGAGGTCATTAATCTACCATGAGGTCATTAATCTATCGTGAGGTCATTAATCTACCATGAGGTCATTAGTCTATCATGAGGTCATTATCATGAGGTCATTAGTCTATCATGAGGTCATTATCATGAGGTCATTAATCTACCATGAGGTCATTAATCTACCATGAGGTAATTAGTCTACCATGAGGTCATTAATCTACCATGAGGTCATTAGTCTATCATGAGGTCATTAATCTACCATGAGGTCATTAGTCTATCATGAGGTCATTAATCTACCATGAGGTCATTATCATGAGGTCATTAATCTACCATGAGGTCATTAGTCTACTATGAGGTATTGATCTATCATGACATCATTAGTCTATCATGGGGTCATTATCATGAGGTCATTAGTCTACCATGAGGTCAATAATCTATCATGAGGTCATTATCATGAGGTCATTAATCTACCATGAGGTCATTAATCTATCGTGAGGTCATTATCATGAGGTCATTAATCTACCATGAGGTCATTAGTCTATCATGAGGTCATTATCATGAGGTCATTAATCTACCATGAGGTCATTAGTCTACCATGAGGTCATTAATCTACCATGAGGTCATTAATCTACCATGAGGTCATTAGTCTATCATGAGGTCATTAATCTACCATGAGGTCGTTAATCTACCATGAGGTCATTAGTTTATCATGAGGTCGTTAATCTACCATGAGGTCATTAGTCTACCATGAGATCATTAGTCTATCATGAGGTCATTAGTCTACCATGAAGTCATTAGTCTATCATGAGGTCATAAGTCTATCATGAGGTCATTAATCTACCATGAGGTCATTAGTCTATCATGAGTTTATTTATCTACCATGAGGTCATTAGTCTATCATGAGGTCATTAATCTACCATGAGGTAATTATCATAAGGTCATTAATATACTATGAGGTCATTAATCTACCATGAGGTCATTAGTCTATCATGGGGTCATTAATCTACCATGAGGTCATTCATCTACCATGAGGTCATTAATCTACCATGAGGTCATTAATCTACCATAAGGTCATTAGTCTATCATGAGGTCATTAATCTACCATGAGGTCATTAGTCTATCATGAGGTCATTAATCTACCATGAGGTCATTAGTCTATCATGAAGTCATTAATCTACCATGAGGTCATTAGTTTTTCATGAGGTCATTAATCTACCATGAGGTCATCAGTCTACCATGAGTTCTTTAGTCTACCATGAGGTCATTAGTCTACCATGAGGTCATTAGTCTATCACGAGGTCATTAATCTACCATGAGGTCATTAGTCTACCATGAGGTCATTAATCTACCATGAGGTCATTAATTTACCATGAGGTCATTAGTCTATCATGAGTCATTATCATGAGGTCATTATCTACCATGAAGTCATTAGTCTATCATGAGGTCATTATCATGAGGTCATTAATCTACCATGAGGTCATTAGTCTATCATGAGGTCATTAGTCTACCATGAGGTCTTTAGTCTACCATGAGGTCATTAGTCTACCCTGAGGTCATTAGTCTATCATGAGGTCATTAACCTCCCATGAGGTCTTAAGTCTACCATGAGGTCATTAGGCTATCACGAGGTCATTAATCTACCATGAGGTCATTAATCTACCATGAGGTCATTAGTCTATCATGAGGTCATTAATCTACCATGAGGTCATTAGTCTATCATGAGGTCATTATCATGAGGTCATTATCATGAGGTCTCTATCATGAGGTCATTATCTACCATGAGGTCATTAGTCTATCATGAGGTCATTATCATGAGGTCATTATCATGAGGTCATTAGTCTATCATGAGGTCATTATCATGAGGTCATTAGTCTATCATGAGGTCATTATCATGAGGTTATTATCATGAGGTCATTAATCTACCATGAGGTCATTAGTCTATCATGAGGTCATTAGTCTATCATGAGGTCATTATCATGAGGTCATTAATCTACCATGAGGTCATTAATCTACCATGAGGTCATTAGTCTACCATGAGGTCATTAATCTACCATGAGGTCATTAATCTACCATGAGGTCATTAGTCTACCATGAGGTCATTAATCTACCATGAGGTGATTAGTCTATCATGAGGTCATTATCATGAGGTCATTAATCTACCATGAGGTCATTCGTCTATCATGAGGTCATTAATCTACCATGAGGTCATTAGTCTACCATGAGGTCATTAGTCTATCATGAGGTCATTCATCTACCATGAGGTCCTTAGTCTATCATGAGGTCATTAGTCTACTATGAGGTCATTAGTCTACCATGAGGTCATTAATCTACCATGAGGTGATTAGTCTATCATGAGGTCATTAATCTACCATGAGGTCATTCGTCTATCATGAGGTCATTAATCTATCTTGAGGTCATTAATCTACCATGAGGACATTAGTCTACCATGAGGTCATTAGTCTATCATGAGGTCATTCATCTACCATGAGGTCATTAGTCTATCATGAGGTCATTAGTCTATCATGAGGTCTTTTAGTCTACCATGAGGTCTTTAGTCTACCATGAGGTCATTAATCTACCATGAGGTCATTAGTCTACCATGAGGTCATTAATCTACCATGAGGTCATTAGTCTATCATAAGGTCATTATCATGAGGTCATTAATCTACCATAAGGTCATTAATCTACCAAGAGGTCATTAGTCTACCATGAGGTCATTAGTCTACCATGAGGTCATTAATCTACCATGAGGTCATTAGTCTACCATGAGGTCATTAATCTACCATGAGGTCATTAGTCTACCATGAGGTTATTAGTCTACCATGAGGTTATTAGTCTATCATGAGGTCATTAATCTACCATGAGGTCATTAGTCTATCATGAGGTCATTAGTCTATCTCCTAACATAACAGCGCTTCACTTCTGCCTATTGTGTCTAGGCTTCCGAAAACATAAATGTGGTGATCATTTGTAAAGATAATCTTGCTGAACATAGTGTGTAAGTATCATAAAATTGTGTTTACCACAGAGCTCATTTTCTGCAATAATCCAAAATCCAATGGAAAAACCAAGGAACCGGTGCGATGCTAACTTCAACAAAAAACATGGCGTCCCTGCAGCACATTGGACAAAACTCTGCACATAGAGGAGGGAAGTCACATGTTACGTGGCCTACGAGAGACAGGAAGCAATCCACAAATGTGTCCCTTCATGTGAACAGACGGATTCACAAATGCATTGATATCACTTTACATGTAAACTATTACATTATGAAACATGTAAGAAAGTAAGATCTGTTTTGACAGAGTAATTTATGCAAATTGCTCTGTATTTTTGTAGATATAACATAACACAAATAAAACAAATACATGTTTGTGTATAGTGATGTTTTTCTGGATCATGGTACACATTTTTGGATTGTCTTCTGTGGGTTACAACGGAGAGTCCAATAAACAGTATGAGCACTAAACTAAAGAAGGAGACGTCAGTGGAGTTGTAAAGCAGTGGAGGGAAGTAGAGACGTGAAATGTAATGTTTACCATTTTGACTGTTATGACCTGGGACGTCCTTTGAGGCGCTGCAGAGGTCCTGCCATATCCGTGATATATTGAGTAATAATCAATAGTGATGCTGTTTGCTGTAATGTAATGCTGTAATGTCATTTTTTCATATTCTTCATATTCATATCACTATCAGTCCAATTGAGTGCGGTAGAAGAGTGAAAGGATCCTTTAATGCAGGGGTGTCAAACTCATTGTAGTGAAGGGGTCACATGCTGCCCATGTTGACCTCAAGTGGGCTGACCAGTAAAATACAGCATAATAACGCATACATAACCACAATATTTCTCTATGTTTAAATCATTGGTGAAGCTTTTTGGATGATAAACCCTATTTTAAAAAGGTATTTCTACAATAAACTAGAAACATAAAGAGCAAACATTCAGACCTCAGCCCACTGTTTACCTCGATGATCTCCTCTGCAGATTCCCTCGCAGTTGGGCAATATCTCTAGTAAAGTCAGTGCTGCAATCAATTGTGACTGTGGCTCAATGGTTATTATGCCCGTCTTACAATCAGAGGATCAGCGGCTTGACTCCCAACTCTGGTATTTTTTATTATTATTTTTCTTCAATTTGTAATAATTATCCCGCGGGCCGTATGTTTGACACCCCTGCTTTAATGAGAACACACAGAGCCGGCAGCAGAAGGTGGTACCATACCTCTGCAGGAGATATGAAGCTGTACACAGTAGTGCGGGGGGTGAAGGGTCAGCTGGAAGTGAAGGTGTCCCTGGGCTTGGTGGTGTGGGGCCGAATGCCGATGAAGGTGATTCAAATATTGATGTTTCATGCCTGAAAGTATAACTTGTAATATTGTTTACGACATCAGCTGACAGACAGTACTTTTGCCAAAACCACGACGGCCATCTTTAAGCAATGGTTTAGCTTGAAGTGGATTGAGTGAGGTTCTTCTCCCAGACAGGAGAAAACACATGCAAGCAAAGTAACAGAAGAATAGATTTTAGAAATGTAAATAAGTCAATGCTAGATCTAGGAGATGTGTGCTGGGTTAGCGGCCATGAGACTGAGGAAGTGTTGTGTCATCACCAGCCTTCATGGGAGCAGCAGCATGCGGTGTTTGTTTAGTTACTGTGGTGAACCCATCTAACCAGCACCAACACTCAGTGTGGTTAAGCACCTGATGCCACCTTCAAAACACTCCTACCCATTCAATGTACATCTTTTTATGTCATTCAATGGACGCCAAACTGTGAGCGTCCATTTACTGTGTGCCAGCACTTTCATTTTGTTCCTTGATAAACTTAACGGAGCAGAATCAAATGTTGAAGTTGATGTTTTGTTTAAACTCTCCGGTTGGATCCCCACAGCCACAGCGTTCCTCATCCAGGCGCTTCGTCGGCTCTACAATGCTAAGGATGGGTTACATGTATGTATGTGTGTGAAATGACGTAATAAAGTGGAAGTTGGATGTCAGGGCGTCTTGTTGATGTGGCTCCGCCCCTCAGGTTCTACCGGCGAGGCGACCGCAGCTTCAGGAAGGCGGAGAAGCAGCGGCTGAAAGCAGAGAAGCGGCTGCTGAAGGCCGAGGTCAAGGAGATCCGAAAGCAGCTGAGGATGGAGAGGCGGGGCATACAGTGGAGCTCCTCCCACAGAGACGGAAGCTCCTCCCCCGTCCTGCTGCAGCCGCGGGCCACCCAGCACCACAGCCCCGAGTAGGTCCCTGAGTCACAGCCAGATATAACACAACGAGTCACAGCCAGATATAACACAACGAGTCACAGCCAGATATAACACGAGTCACAACCAGATATAACACAACGAGTAACTACCAGTCTGTTATAACACAACGAGTCACAACCAGATATAACACGACGAGTCACAACCAGATATAACACAACGAGTAACTACCAGTCTGTTATAACACAACGAGTCACAACCAGTTATAACACGACGAGTCACAACCAGTCCGTTATAACACAATGAGTCACAACTAGATATAACACGAAGAGTCACAACCAGTTCGTTATAACACAACGAGTCACAACCAGATATAACACAACGAGTCACAAACAGATATAACACAACGAGTCACAAACAGATATAACACAACGAGTCACAACCAGACCGTTATAACACAACGCGTTACAACCAGATATAACACAATGAGTAACTACCAGACCGTTATAACACAACGAGTAACAACCAGACCGTTATAACACAACGAGTCACAACCAGATATAACACAACGAGTCACAACCAAACCGTTATAACACAACGAGTAACAACCAGACCGTTACAACAGAATGAGTCACAACCAGATATAACAGAACGAGTCACAACCAGATATAACACAACGAGTCACAACTAGATATAACACGAGTCACAACCAGACCGTTATGTCACAACCAGACCGTTATAACACAACGAGTCACACCCCAGATATAACACAACGAATCACAACCAGACCGTTATAACACAACGAGTCACAACCAGACCGTTATAACACAACATGCTCAGGTCTGCCAGCTTCAACAGTATTCACTAAGCAGATGTATTTAGCATTCATATTCATGAAGGGTTTGATATCATTTAAATGGTATAAATAAATTAAAACAAAGTCATTGTAAGTTAGTGAGCAAGCCAGCAGTGGAAACCATATATGGATAAATAAATTAAATAGATAGATATTAATGGATTTATATGAACTAGTTTGCTTAAACTTTTTAATAAATGTTGAAAATAATGCACAGATGTGTAATAGCTAGCTAAATGTAATATGGATGCATGGTTGAACTCCATGGCGGTATAAAGGTTATAAACAGGTTAACCTAACCCTAACCCTAGATTATACCAGGAACACTTTTCAAGTAAAGATTGCAATCTTCTGGGATGTTTAAGAAGTGATCACAGCTGGTTTAAAGAAGTGATCACACCAGATCAGAATTGGTTTAAGAAGTGATCACAGCTGGTTTAAAGAAGTGGTCACAGCTGGTTTAAGAGGTGATCACACCTGGTTTAAAGAAGTTAACACCAGAGCACAGCTGGTTTAATAAGTGATCACAGCTGGTCTAAAGAAGTGATCACAGCTGGTTTAAGAAGCGATCACAGTTTGTTTAAAGAAGTGATCACAGCTCATTTTAGAAGTGATCACACCTGGTTTAAGAGGTGATCACACCTGGTTTAAATAAGTGATCACACCAGAGCACAGCTAGTTTAAAGAAGTGATCACAGCTGGTTTAAGAAGTGATCACAGCTGGTTTAAAGAAGTGCTCACAGCTGGTTTAAATAAGTGATCACAGCTGGTTTAAGAGGTGATCACACCTGGTTTAAAGAAGTGATCACACCAGAGCACAGCTGGTTTAAAGAAGTGATCACAGCTGGTTTAATCAGTGATCACAGCTGGTCTAAAGAAGTGATCACAGCTGGTTTAAGAAGTGATCACAGTTTGTTTAAAGAAGTGATCACAGCTCATTTTAGAAGTGATCACACCTGGTTTAAGAGGTGATCACATATTGTTTAAAGAAGTGATCACATCAGAGCACAGCTGGTTTGAAGAAGTGATCACAGCTGGTTTAAGAAGTGATCACAGCTGGTTTAAATAAGTGGTCACAGCTGGTTTAAGAGGTGATCACACCTGGTTTAAAGAAGTTAAAACCGGAGCACAGCTGGTTTAAAGAAGTGATCACAGCTGGTTTAATAAGTGATCACAGCTGGTCTAAAGAAGTGATCACAGCTCATTTTAGAAGTGATCACACCTGGTTTAAGAGGTGATCACACCTGGTTTAAAGAAGTGATCACACCAGAGCACAGCTGGTTTAAAGAAGTGCTCACAGCTGGTTTAAATAAGTGATCACAGCTGGTTTAAGAGGTGATCACACCTGGTTTAAAGAAGTGATCACATCAGAGCACAGCTGGTTTGAAGAAGTGATCACAGCTGGTTTAAGAAGTGATCACAGCTGGTTTAAAGAAGTGCTCACAGCTGGTTTAAATAAGTGATCACAGCTGGTTTAAGAGGTGATCACACCTGGTTTAAAGAAGTGATCACATCAGAGCACAGCTGGTTTGAAGAAGTGATCACAGCTGGTTTAAGAAGTGATCACAGCTGGTTTAAAGAAGTGATCACAGCTGGTTTAAATAAGTGGTCACAGTTGGTTTAAGAGGTGATCACACCTGGTTTAAAGAAGTTAACACCAGAGCACAGCTGGTTTAAAGAAGTGATCACAGCTGGTTTAATAAGTGATCACAGCTGTTCTAAAGAAGTGATCACAGCTGGTTTAAGAAGCGATCACAGTTTGTTTAAAGAAGTGATCACAGCTCATTTTAGAAGTGATCACACCTGGTTTAAGAGGTGATCACACCTGGTTTAAAGAAGTGATCACACCAGAGCACAGCTGGTTTAAAGAAGTGATCACAGCTGGTTTAAGAAGTGATCACAGCTGGTTTAAGAAGTGATCACATCTGGTTTAAATAAGTGGTCACAGCTGGTTTAAGAGGTGATCACACCTGGTTTAAAGAAATGATCACACCAGAGCACAGCTGGTTTAAAGAAGTGATCACAGCTGGTTTAATAAGTGATCACAGCTGGTCTAAAGAAGTGATCACAGCTGGTTTAAGAAGCGATCACAGTTTGTTTAAAGAAGTGATCACAACTCATTTTAGAAGTGATCACACCTGGTTTAAGAGGTGATCACACCTGGTTTAAAGAAGTGATCACACCAGAGCACAGCTGGTTTAAAGAAGTGATCACAGCTGGTTTAAGAAGTGATCACAGCTGGTTTAAAGAAGTGATCACAGCTGGTTTAAGAAGTGATCACAGCTGGTCTAAAGAAGTGATCAAAGCTGGTTTAAGAAGTGATCACAGCTTGTTTAATGAAGTGATCACAGCTCATTTAAGAAGTGATCACACCTGGTTTAAGAGGTGATCACACCTGGTTTAAAGAAGTGATCACACCAGAGCACAGCTGGTTTAAAGAAGTGATCACAGCTGGTTTAAGAAGTGATCACAGCTGGTTTAAGAAGTGATCACACCTGGTTTAAGAAGTGATCACACCTGGTCTAAAGTGGAGGTGGACTAAAGGTGTGTTTCCTGCCAGACGTCCAAAGAGACCCTGCCCCCTGGTGGCTCCAGCCATGACGGCGGCCTTCCTGGACGAGAACCTTCCTGATGGAACCCGACTGCGTCCCGGGACCAAGTTCATCAAGTACTGGAAGATGAGGAACACTGGAGCGGTCTGCTGGAGCGCCGACACCAAGGTACTGGAGGAAAAGCACAAACAAAAAAGTCCAACAACTAAGAAGTAGTAGGCTGTTTAATTTAATTATCCTAAAAACCCAGAGTCAAGTGCAAAACAAGTTGAAACCGGAGCCGGCAAAAAAAAAGGACACTCAAAAAAAGTCCCTTCAAAATAAAACCACAGGATTTATTTTTTTGACCGACTGAAAATGGGTCGCGAACCACCAGTTGAGAATCACTGTTCTAAGGCATCAGGGTTGGATGTATTTCTCTATGGGTTCATCACTATGAGTGGCAGCTTTCACAGTCATTTGACCCGTTGTTCACACAGGTATTGATGTAAAGAGTTATTCTGCAGTGACAGGACGTAGCCTGGATAAATGATCACGTGTTCTCCCTGCAGCTGAAGTTCATGTGGGGGAACCTGGCGGTCGGTTCTGGGGACCGATGGAGGGAAGTGTCTGTTCCCTTCCTCCAGCCAGGGCAGGTCAGGAAGTCTTCCTTTACACCTTATGAAAGTACCCTTAACGCATCTTCTCCCTGGTCGTCTCTTTGTAGCTCTGCATCCTGTGTTGCTGCTCTGTGTCATTTAAGATTTACTGTATGCTTTGTATTGTCATTGTTAGTTTAAATACTACATTTACTCACTTTTTACTGTTTACACCCAGATTTCACTCAATGTTTGCTCAAGTCCTGGCTGCACTGGTCAGGATGTGAGTGACCCCTGCAGCCACCCACCCCTCTGTGGTAACCCTCTCTGTGATACAGGTGGGCATCGTGAGCGTGGCACTGTGCGCCCCGGCAGTGGAGGGCTCCTACACCTCCCACTGGCGCCTGGCCCACGGCGGGGAGCAGTTCGGGCCCCGGGTCTGGTGCAGCATCGTGGTGGACGCTCTGGCCCCGGCACCCATGATGGCTGACGGGATCCTGGTGTCGCCGTGTGTCACGCCGCAGGTACACCAAAGGGTGATGAGTGAAGGGATGTGAATGCGTATGTGAATAACTCAACATGATCTCACCTGTGATCGTCTGGAATACACAACATCCTTCAAACTCTGGACCATGACGGTTCAGCGGAGGAGGTGGAGCCTGGAACTCTTCTCCGCTGCTGTGGATGATCAGAAAGAACACTGATCTATGAATACACACTGTTCTGTCCACTGTCACACTGAAAAGGTTTGACTCGTCTGCAGGGTAAGAACCCAGCGGCGAAGGATGGGAAAGCCTATGCAGCGCGGGAGCCGCCACTGATGTCGGTGGACCAAGAGGAGTACTACATCCCGTCTGTGGACCTGCTCACGGCACAGGTAACACCTATCTGTACTCTCTACTCTACACTCTCTACACACTCTACTCTGTACTTTCTACTCTGTAATCTCTACTCTACACTCTATACACACTCTACTCTACACTCTCTACTCTGTACTCCCTACTCTACACTCTCTACACACTCTACTCTGTACTCTCTACTCTACACACTCTACTCTACACACTCTATTCTGTACTCTCTACTCTACACACTCTACTCTACACACTCTACTCTGTACTCTCTACTCTACACACTCTACTCTGTACTCTCCACTCTACACACTCTACTCTGTACTCTCTACTCTACAATCTCTACACACTCTACTCTCTACTCTACACTCTCTACTCTGTACTCTCTACTTTACACTCTCTACTCTATACTCTCTACTCTACACTCTCTACTCTGTACTCTCTACTCTACACTCTCTATTTTACACACTCTACTCTGTACTCTCTACTCTACACACTCTACTCTGTTCTCTCTACTCTACACTCTCTACACACTCTACTCTGTACTCTCTACTTTACACTCTCTACACACTCTACTGTGTGCTCTCTACTCTGTACTCTCTACTCTACACTCTCTACTCTCTACTCTACACTCTCTACTCTACACACTCTACTCTGTACTCTCTACTCTACACTCTCTACACACTCTACTCACAAGTAAAAGTAGTTATGATGCAGATTGGCCCTTCTCAGAATGATGTGTATATTATATTGTGTTACTGGATTGTAATCAGCTGCATCAGTGTGGAAGGATCCCTTAAAGACACAGCTCACCTTTCCTCTTACCTGTAGATCAGCGTTGAGATAACGGAGAGCTTAATGGAACCAGACGGCTCTGTTTGTTATCAGGATGTAACGGTACATGAGCCACTGCCCTTTATTAAGCTTTGTCCAATGTGGAATGAAATTCATTTCACGACAAAATGATGCTTCAACCCTTCTGGTTGCAAGTAAAGGCTGATTGACCACTGCATTGACATTACAGTGTATGTATTGTGAAGTTTTAAATAGTGTCAGCCGTAAGACAACGAGCACATTAACAGAACATTCTGAGGACTTTCCTCTCTCTTTGCTTCAGACTTCAAAGCCCAAGTCCTAATCAACAGAAACCCAGAGATGCTCAACATTACCATTACAACTAAACAGACATAGCAAATCATCACAGAGAGGCTGAAACCAGAACCTGTTAGGAGTCCTCTCTGGATGAATGGATGAATGACTCATCATAGTGCTTTTGAGAGAACTCTCAATAAGTCGGGAATGCAGCTGCGATGTCCTTTAACCCCAAGGTCTCCTGACTCCTGAACACACAAGCAGCTCAAAGGCATTGACTAGCTGTCTGTTCATCTCTCAGGATCTGCTATCTTTCGAGCTGTTGGACATAAACATCGTGCAGGAGCTGGAGAGTGTCCCCAACAACACCCCTGCTGGTAAGAAGACTTCCTGTCCTTCCAGTTGCTGCTGGTTGGTAATGAGGGAGCTGGTGTCCAGAAGGCATACTTTGTGTATCAAGGATGCAGACGCTGATATTGTAGTGACCAGTGTTGGGGTAGTTACATGACAGTGTCATTACAAAGGCAAAGCTGTTCAGTGTAGTGACTGTAAGTGTTGTTCAGTGTAAGTGTTGTTCAGTGTAAGTGTTGTTCAGTGTAAGGTGTTGTTCAGTGTAAGGTGTTGTTCAGTGTAAGTGTTGTTCAGTGTAAGGTGTTGTGACTGGAGACTGACTGACCTTCTCCTCCATGCAGACATGACGCCCTGCATGTCCCCTCGGCCTCAAGATGGCTGCCTGCAGGACAGGGCCAGTCCTTCCCTGGCTCTCATCCAGGAGGAGACAGAAGCAGGTAAGAGCATCATGGGTACAGGAATTTTCTATGCAAAGGTTTTGTTGATGAGTTGGTAAATGAAAGACAATCTAAATGGAGCAATGAAATACAGCTGAGTAACAGCTTGAGGCTCAGAACACGTCCAGGTGTTTCTGTAGGACTGTCATGTGAAGTCTGTACTTATCAAACAGATATACTCACACCTAATACAAAGAACCATGATACCGCTCACCTGTTCTACATCCATCTGCTTTCGATAAATAGACTCTATTAATGCCCCAGAGCGCCATATATGGTCAACACTTCCCTTTTAAGTCCATCACCCTTGAGAGGTTAAGAGGTTAAGGGTACTGCAAACAAGGTGCAGATTAAAACACCTACCATCTACCATGAAGGTACCACCTGTCCATCAGGACTAATTAACATTCACACTGATGGGAGGAGCTACCATGAAGGTACCACCTGTCCATCAGGACTAACTAACATTCATACACTGATGGGAGGAGCTACCATGAAGGTACCACCTGTCTATCAGGACTAACTAACATTCACACTGATGGGAGGAGCTACCATGAAGGTACCACCTGTCCATCAGGACTAACTAACATTCACACTGATGGGAGGAGCTACCATGAAGGTACCACCTATCCATCAGGTGGTGCCTTCATGGTAGCTCCTCCCATCAGCTGGTGGTACATGTGTCTGTGTGTCTACTGGGAAGTGTTGGTGCTCATGGTCAGCAGTGGCTCTGATGTCTGCAGAAGAGGAACAGGTGAAGCCGGTCCCTGATCCGCCTCACATACTTACTGTGTCCACTTGTTCCTGGTCCTCAGGTGTCCCTCAGGGGGCGGGGCCTGGAGCGGAGGGAGGCGGAGTCCCGGCTCAGGAGGAAGGGGAGGACGACATCAGCGGGGCTCAGTTTGTTTGCGAGACTGTGATTCGCTCGATGACCCTGGAGGAGGCCCCTGACCACGCCCCCCTGAGAGGGGCCCGCACAGCGCCAGGTAAACCAGGGTCTGAAGTAGATTACTGTGCTTTTACTTTGTTGAAAGTGAACAAATTAATCCAGCATTGTGAGAATGTACAGGTTTTCCAAACATAAATCATTTTGGAACGTTGAACATTGTTTTACTTTAGTTTCCTCGATGCTCCCTCACTTCAGGGCGAGCGAGAATAGTGTGTCTGCCTCATCTGGTGCTCCAGCAGAAACAATCCTCTTTTTTTCTTTTGTTTTGTTGTTAAAAAGCAATTCTCAATTTTCACATTATCACTAATTTTTCAAAACTCTTAAACATATAATTATTTTTGAGGATTGTGTTGCAGAATGTGTGCTAAGCCTTTACACTCCTCTCTGACCCGTTTTCAGTGTATTTCTGTGATAATGTAACGCGACACCATCTGCTCTGGTACAAGACGTCAGACAGGGAGGAAAACAAATCACTCAACGGTTACTTTAATTCACCAAGTAGTCCAGCAACCTATCTACTATTTATGAAATGAAATCGCACACATTGGATCTCCTCCCCAGGAAGAAGCAGGAATATGAATGATCTGTGAGTGTTCAACAGCTGGAGAAATGCACCAAAGCCCCAGAACAGGGCATTGTACATACATATAACACAGGGCTCTCAAGTTTTTAAGACAGGTAAGAGTGACATATCTTCCTTATTATTATTATTAGCTTCATTTTCATTGGTTGCTGGATTACATTTCACCCAGATACAACAGATACGTTTTTCTGATTGGCTATTCGTGTAGCCCATTTCTTTTTTTTGATTGGCTGATGAGTCCAGGGGATTCGGGGGAGACGTGCTTGATTCCTCCATGGTGAGGGCAGCGCGACCAGGTCATGTTTGCGCGCTGCGGCACATTAAATAACCTAGAGTTTTTTTTCAGCGTGAGAAATACGATGTGTGGCGAGAGGGCGTGACTTAAGACCGAAATGCGTGACAGTCACGCTCAATGCGTGACACTTGAGAGCCCTGAAAACATGTTCCAACAATGCAGTCCACCAGACCCTTAAAGCAGCATGCTAGTAGCTGACAGACAGCCAAGGCTTCTTCCTCTCCAACTCTTCCCTAAATTATTTTATGATATGGCCATTTAAATCCACTGTCGGTCCTCTAGTTTTGGGTACGTTTTTTACCATTTGGGTGAGTTGTTTACCATTTGGGTGAGTTTTAAAACGAGTAAGTGAAGGTAAGATCAAAGCTATCCAGTATCACGGCTGGTGAAAGAACTCTGAATGTATGATAAGTCACGCAGGACCGTGTCTTTAAAAGTTATGTTCAATTGTGAAATGTCCTCTCAGAAAGTAAAGGCAGCACAAATCAGATTCACTCCTCCGTTCTTACCTTTCACAATAAAAGCCCTAGACATACAATATTTGCAGATGAGTTTTTTGTATTTTCGCTACAAATCAATGTTGAAAACCCTTGTGTGTGCAGTTAGATAGATAGATAGATAGATAGATGGATAGATAGATAGATATATAGATAGATAGATAGATAGATAGATGGATGGATGGATGGATGGATGGATGGATGGATGGATGGATGGATGGATGGATGGATGGATGGATGGATAGATAGATAGATAGATAGATAGATAGATAGATAGATAGATAGATAGATAGATAGATAGATAGATACTTTATTGATCCCCGAGGGGAAATGTGTTTGTCACAGTAGCAGCAACTTACATATGAGACACAACAAATACAAATACAATAAAAAATATCAGAAAAAATGTAGTCAAAATAAAAAATATCACAAATGCAAAATACCCAATATATACATTTACATTTCATTTAGTTGACGCTTTTATCCAAAGTGACTTACAATAAGTGCATTCCACCATGAGTACAAACTCAGAACAGCAAGAATCAAGAAAGTACAATTTCAACTAGAAATTGCATTTCCTGCTGAAAATGCGTTGGAATGCAAAAAGCTGAAGCTTAAAGCTTAAATATTTGAAAATATAGCTGAATATAGCTGAAAATAGCAGAATATAGCTGAATTTATCTGAATATAGCTGAATATAAGAAATATGAAATTATAGAATAATAGCTGAAGGTTTTGTCAACATTTGAACATTTAAAATGTGTCTGTAGCTGACGGTATGCAGATCCTGTACGCTTTTGAAGTTGAAAAGGATTTGAAGATTTCCTCCATCTGATCACATTCATTTTAATTTTCATGAAAAGCTTAATATTTCAAGTCAGAAATATGAAAAGGTCATTGCCATCGTGTCCTTAAGGAGCTGAACATTTTAATAGCCGCACAGTTTCTGTAGCTGAATATATGAAGGAGGAGAAGAGACTCAAAATGTGTACGGAAGAAATAGAAGATATAAAAGTTGAACGAGAGAGGTATAGAAAGAGAGCGAGAGAGAGTGAAACAGAAGAGAGAGAAAGAAAGACAAAAGAGGGAGAGAGGGGTTTAGAACGAGAGAGGTATAGAAAGAGAGGGAGGGAAAGAGAGACAGATAGACAGAGAGGGACAGCACAGAGAGTGACGGGGGGAAAGAAAGAGCGAGAGAGAGGAGGAAAGACAGAGCGGGAGAGAGAAAGAAAGAGAGAGAAATAGAAGATATAAAAGTTGAACGAGAGGTATAGAAAGAGAGAGGGAGAGTGAAACAGAAGAGAGAGAAAGAAAGACAAAGAGAAAGAGAGAGGGGTATAGAACGAGAGAGGTATAGAAAGAGAGGGAGAGAAAGAAAGACAGACAGAGAGAGGGAGGACAGAGAAGAAGAGAGAGAGAGAGGGGGGAGAGACAGAGCAGGAGAGAAAAAAGAGAGAGGGAGGGGTGGAGAGAGACATATGGGGTGACAGACAGAGCAGGAGAGAGTGAGAAAGAAAGAGAGGGAGGATGGAGAGAGACAGAGAGAGAATAAGTGAGTTGTTATAGGGAGGAACTACAGAGAGGGTTGGTAGCATGTTAAGAAGCTAACATGATGGGACATATGACCAAGGGGAATGTAGATATGAATATACCATACACTCAACACCCATAGTGCATTGCACTCTTGGAAAAGAGAATCATTTAATTTTCACAGAATACAGCTGAGAGTGCAGGGGGCGCTATTTATCTGACAGGGTACAAATGTTCAGTCACGGTTTCACATATATAAAATTACACCAGCAAACTGAATGCTGGGTAAACTCCGCCCACTTATCACGCGCGCGGCCGTCCACGCCGTTTCTCCACCAACAGCTGCAGTGTGCGGTGATTAGTTCAAACTGAAAACACCTGTGACATGACTGAGAGACTGTTGTTTGATCTCCATAGACTCCAGTGCATTTGTCTTTCTCATAAAAAGCTTCATATCTCAATAACTTCGAAGGCAAGACACCAAAATAAGGATATTTTCTGAGAGATAAGACTCTTGCGAACGCGTCGATGTTGTTTGTGGGTTTCTAGGCTACATGATGTGTCTGTAGTCGCAATTTCTAAGTCGGGTACTGTGAGAAATATGTTCAAATCCTGGGAGGTGGTGGGAAATGAGGTCCGGGATCCAGTTGTAGCTATAGTAAAATTATATTTAATAAAAAATGATAGACAGCTTATGCTACCGCACGGGCCCTTTAAAATCCACGGCGCACTTCAGGACACCGGTCCGAACAGTCCGCTGAGCAGAGTTGAAAGAGACCGAGCGCTCGCGCACCAGTTAGTTTTCAACTCATTCGCGGGACTGGGTCCTTCCTGTTAGTTTATTGTTTTATTACCTTTCTAAACATATTACTGGCCCTGCCGTTGGGGGCGGAAATAAACTACTTCTTCTTTCGTCTTCTTCTTCTTCTTCTCCTAAAAGGGTAGTGTCCATTGTCTCAAAAAGTCAATATTCGGCTCCGCCCCCTCAGGCAAACAAGAGAACTACACTCCTTATAGCACTAGTCAATATATCATGCAGCATGCAGTATTTGTCTAGCATTCATTCACACATCAATCATTCTTGAGTTATAAAAGTGACCTTCATATGCATACAATTACAAATCCCTCATAATAATATCCCTTATTAATTATCATATTTCATGCATTGTAATTTACACACAAACAACTCATTTTCTATAGATGTGCAAGTCACATGTGACAAACTAAGCTTAAAAAACACTACAATTCCCTCTCTTTATACTATTCTATAGTATAAACATCTGTAACAACTCTTTATTCATCTCCCACAGTACATACATCTTAATACTGTGGAAGAAAAAATTCCATTCCCTCTCTAAACCGTATAAAATATACGGTTTCAAAACGCAATATATCAATGTGGTTCTATTCATCACACAGGCAAAAAATCTTAAAATCAGGAACATTTATGTGTCTTCTACGTCTGCATATCTGTCTACGTGTGTGTGTGATTCTAATGTTCTCGGGGGTGTTGGTGCATGTCTCACTATGCATGTCATGTAAGTCCTGAAACCCTTCGCTCCTCTTCAGACATCTCCAATTTTAGTCCCTCCTTACAACCGGTCACACTCGCACTCCTCCATCGTCTCCCTCCGATCTCTGTCGACTCGTCCATCTGACTCCATGTTTCTTGCTCCCACCATCTCCAGTTCCGGCAGTCTCCATCTCCAGTTATCTCGAAAAAAGATCAGAACAACAGGTGGTTCAAACACTGTATCATGATCATTTAAACTCAAACCTCAGTGTGTTGTTCTATTACTAAAGTTGTATGATACTCCCTCATACTACCTGCTCCCAGTGGGTTGCAGCTCTCTGATGTGACACCCGGAGTCTCTGGTCTGACGGTGAAGCCTTCTCGTAATGGAGGTCGGTGATGAAGTGACGGGTGTGGCTGTGGAAAGAACTTAGACGCACGGAGAGGTCTCCGAGCTGGACTTCGCTTCACAGGATATCATTTTATAATACTCTGGGGTTTGGGGTGAATGGAACAAGGTAACACCTGATCTCTGCTCTTCCACTTCCACCTCAGAAACCATCAGCGGCATTATCAACCGCTGGTCCTCCCTGGTCCTCCCTGGTCAGAGCTTGTTCTTAAACAGCCCAAGCATGCATCTGAACCCCTCAGGATCATTTTCAGGGTTTAGTGCAAACGGCACCGTTGCCAACTGCAGCCATCCCCTCCTGGTCAGATTCGCCCTCAGCGGTTGGTCCTGCTGCACAGGATCTCTGGCTCAGGGAATCAATCACTTCTCACAGTTCCTTTCTCATCATTTCCCAACCCTAAAAAATATGCACAAGTGTTTCTCAATGCTGTCAGTAGTACTATGTGTCAAACGATATTACTTGGTATTTGGCGTGGCCTCTCTGGAGGGCGTGTGAAGCCTTTGCAACGACTCCAAACGGCCCTATTCCATTGTCCACTTTAACCCCAAATCATTTGTTGACCCGTGTGTTTATGCTAAAATGTGTCATGTGGTGTATAATATTACACAATATGAACTCAGCGCAAGAGAGCTCATCATATCACAATTAATATTTACAACATCATATCAAACCTCTTCTTTGCAAACACTCAACTTTACCAGTCACCTGGTTCCACTGATGACACGTTATCATCAGCTGGTGTCTGGTTGGCTCCTGTAAGACAAAAAACTCAAACCCGATTGGTTAATTTAAAAAATCTCCCCAGAGTTTGATCGCTCGATATTTTAGCCAATTCAGACTTCATCATCTGATTCGCTCTCTCGACTACCCTGGAATGGTGGGTAATAGTCTGCTCCGTGTGACTATGCAATTTCTAAATATGTCCCTCTCTTGTACGTGTTTGAATGCAAAATGTGTGTGCATGTGCCATTGTCAGACCTCATCATTCTTGGAAAACTGTCTCAGTATCAGCCACTTGACGACTGACTGTCTCTTCTTTCCTGCAGGGGGATAACTAACAGTGTTAATCACCGTTAGAATATGTCATGACTTTAACATAAATTTGAATAAAATTGGAAAGACTTGGTTGATGGTGCAGAGCTTCTCTTCAGCAATCTTTAGCCCAATGTCCACTTTCCCCACAGTTATAACAGCCTTCATCATTCTTCTTATTGTCTTGTACCTTCTGCCTTTTTCCCTTCAGAGCTTTGGCCACTGCTTCATCAATCTGGATGGCTAGGTCACTCATAGCAGCCATCTGTTTCTGCACTTTTGGCCCATTCTTCGCAGCCTCGGTGTCTTTCTCTGCTATTGTCATTTTCAGCAGTCTCCTTGTCATCTTCTGGTCACCTGCACTCTCTTCTACCTCTTCGTCATTGTACTGGTAATTGTGGTGGGTGATATGTTCTCCCCACAGCTTCATTGAGGCAGTTCTGATGCCCACTGTCCCTCTCATTTTCTGCCTTATTGGGGCTGGGAGACCTTGCACTACAGCATTCATCCATAATCTCAGGCAAGTCTCATCTTTGGCGTGTCTTGCGCCCGTAGATAGTTCCCATTCTTCAGCAGCTCGTCTCAGGTACACCATTGCTTCTTCTTTTGGCTTGGCTGTCTGTCAAATGTTGGCACCCCGCCTTTCTCTGTACCTCCTGCAAGTCCCCCAGGCTGGAGCACTGCACAAGGATGGCTCTCAGGTCTCCTACTGCCAAGGGGGTTCCGGTGGTGGCTGCATTCAATGCTTTAATCCAGGGAGTTCCTCCTTTCGCCAGGGGAGGCAGCTTGTCAATGATGTACTTCACATCCTTGGGGTTATATGGTTTGTATTGTTTTACACCATTATTCAAAGTCAGAATTGGGGCCTGCAAGTGGTGACGTTGATCTTCCTCTCCTTCGACCTCCTCTTCTTCTTGCTCACTTGACGACTGCCTTTCCTGATAATTATTTTTCTCCTGGCGTCTCAGTCTTGTAGCTTGCTGCTCTCGCCTGCACCATAAATCTGGAACAGCTAGTTGGCCAACAAAATCAAAGGTTGTTGGGCTCTTGAATTGAGGTGAAGGGGGGCGTGAAGCATCTTGGTGTTTTGGTCTGGCTCCTGCTTTCTCCTCAGCTATGACCCCTGTAGCTGAAGCCACACTTAATAATAATAATAAGTTGAATAAAGAAGACAATAACAATAGTTGGACTGCTGAAGCATTCCAACTAATAAAGAAGCCAATAACAATAGTTGGACTGCTGAAGCATTCCAACTAATAATAATAATAATAAGTTGAATAAAAAAGACAATAACAATAGTTAAACTGCTGAAGCATTCCAACTAATAAAGTTAAACTACAAAGTGCATATACAACAAAACAAAACAGTAAAGCGCAATCATTTAGGAGATGAAACAATAAACATCTATATTTGGTTCTTGTGTTCATCTCCAGCTTCTTTTCAGATTGTAGTTGTTTACTCTGTTTACAAGTATAACTACAGTATTTAACAGTGGACTTCCTGTTTGCCCCCAGTGGTGCGTCTGGCTGCTCAGGGCGGCTCCTCCTCCTCCTCCTCCTGTGTGAAGAGTAAAACAGTGAAATCTGAAGAGAGCGCCTCTAGAAGCCTCCTGAAAGCCCCGGCCACGCTCATGGCTTCCCTCCTGCCGCTGAAAGCCTCCCTGTCGGCTCCACCCTATGTGGCCTCAACCCTGGGACCTGGACCTGGACCTGGACCCAGCTCAGCCCCGACCCCGCTCATTGCTCCGCCCAGGTCCTCGCTGCAGGAGCACAGCAGCCCAGGTACAGCAGAACACATGCAGGATGAGCTGAGAGCATCTGACCTCACAGCATACAGCAGTCTGATGGACACGCGCCTGAAGAGCAGGAGCGACTGTATTTAGGACCAACTAATGCCCAACTAATGCCCAACTGATGCCCAACTGATGCCCAACTAATGCCCAACTGATGCCCAACTGATGCCCAACTGATTCAATTCAATTCAGTTTATTTTGTACAGCCTAACATCACAAATACAAGTTTGCCTCGGAGGGCTTTACAATCTGTACACATGACATCCCTGTCCCGGGACCTCACAACGGATCAGGAAAAACTCCCCCAAAAAGATAGTAAAAACCCTTTCACAGGGAAAAAAAGTGGAAGAAACCTGAGGGAGAGCAACAGAGGAGGATCCCTCTCCCCGGATGGACAGGGGGAGGACCACAGTCCTTCCCCTGGTTCCAGGCAGCCACGAATCCATGGAGAAAAAAAAAATGCTCAACTAATGTCCAACTGATGCCCAACTAATGCCCAACTAATGCCCAACTGATGCCCAACTGATGCCCAACTAATGCCCAACTGAGCATGTTGAGTTATTGGAGATGTTTGGATTACACAAATCAGAATCGGTCCGACAGCCACAATATAAACCTCTAATAGAACAATACTACAAATATTACTGTAGCCAGATGTGTGTCTGCAACTGGGCAGAAATACAGCATTGAACAGAATCAATAGACATGCTTTTGATTCTGTTCAACGCATAAATGAAGATTTAGTGCCTTCAACCACTTGGAATTGTCATTTTTATTGTCTCTATGAATTTGACATTGTGTCAACTCTGTCAGGTAGTTGATGATATGAAAGCGCAGCTGGCTGATCCGTCTATAGGGCAGCAAACATGCTCGTTAATAAAGTCTAAAGTTTATAATAACTAGGACTGAGTGGTTTCCTCCTCGGCTGGAGAAGTGAAGGAGTCGTTGTGATCTCACCCACTGCCGTCTCTATGACACCAGTTAGTGGAAGTGAGCTTATTTGGACTGCGGAGGAGTGATGTTGTGATGCAGTCCAACCTGTCAATCACCTGTAGCCCCGCCCTAAAGTGTACCCTGTCAATCACCTGTAGCCCCGCCCTAAAGCATCACCTGTCAATCACCTTGTAGCCCCGCCCTAAAGCGTTCCCTGTCAATCACCTTTAACCCCGCCCTAAAGCGTACCCTGTCAATCACCTGTAGCCCCGCCCTAAAGCATCACCTGTCAATCACCTTGTAGCCCCGCCCTAAAGAGTCCCCTGCTTTAAGGTCTGTTTCACTCTAAATGTCCATAATTTACTAAATGACCATCATGCTATATTGAAGAAGACTTAAACTAGAGACTGAGACATGAACTTTAAATATCTTTAGAGAACCTAATCGCCTGTGTAATTATCAGGTTGTGTTTATGAGCTGTAAATATTCAGTCTGCACTAAACGTAGTGTTTCTACCTCTCAGGAAACCATAAGTACACATACAAGATGTAAGACCAATATATTCAGAAGGGATGAGCGTTTTGCTTTTATACAAATTTGTTTGAAAGTCCGAAACACAAATAACGCTTTGATCTGTTTAAAAACTCAAACGCAGTCGTTTGGTGAAGGGGACATAATGATAATGACTTATGAACACCTGAACGGTAGGAATGGAGCTGCCAGGATGAGACCTCTGACAGGAGCAACGCTGTTCATACAGCTCACTCTACTCATAGTAGATATCTTCAGTTCATAAAGCTCACTCTACTCATAGTAGATATCTTCAGTTCATACAGCTCACTCTACTCATAGTAGATATCTTCAGTTCATACAGCTCACTCTACTCATAGTAGATATCTTCAGTTCATACAGCTCACTCTGCTCATAGTAGATATCTTCAGTTCATACAGCTCACTCTGCTCATAGTAGATATCTTCAGTTCATACAGCTCACTCTGCTCATAGTAGATATCTTCAGTTCATACAGCTCACTCTACTCATAGTAAATATCTTCAGTTCATTTCAGTAATGACAACAGAAACAATACAAAGGGGAACTGCATTTAATTTCTGAAAATATGGAAGAGAACATTGACTATTTGGCTGACTCAGCTAATCCGCCCCATTAATTCTGACTGATCCACCTCAACACGTCTAAGTAAGAGCTGCAGACTCAAGGGTCCATAAAACCTATTTAAAGGACCTTCACTTAACCTTGGGCTGTCTAGGAAAACCAGTCCACATGGGTCACCTCTACTGGTCCACTGTAACCATCAGACCAGTCCACATGTGTCACCTCTACTGGTCCACTGTAGTCATCAGACCAGTCCACATGGTTCACCTCTACTGGTCCACTCTAACCATCAGACCAGTCCACATGGTCCACCTCTACTGGTCCACTGTAATCACCAGTCCACATGGGTCACCTCTATTGGTCCACTGTAATCACCAGTCCACATGGGTCACCTCTACTGGTCCACTGTAGTCATCAGACCAGTCCACATGGTCCACCTCTACTGGTCCACTGTAGTCATTAGACCAGTCCACATGGGTCACCTCTACTGGTCCACTGTAACCATCAGACCAGTCCACATGGTCCACCTCTACTGGTCCACTGTAGTCATCAGACCAGTCCACGTGGTCCACCTCTACTGGTCCACTGTAGTCATCAGCAGGAACAGTTTGATCAAGCTGCTAAACTCCTGAGAACTGGTCAAAATAACTCTGCTCTTTAATAATCTTCACTTATAGGCCTTCATTCCTTCTGATAGAATGAAGACATGAAGTTACATCTACAGCTCTCCATCATCTTATCTCACCTTTGTTTGCTTCAGCTGTTCAACTTATCCTCACTCAACAATATGATATTTCATCCATTCATTATTTGTGCGTTTTCCTTCTGAAGCCAGCAGCACAGGAAACAACTCACAGGTTTAGTCAACAGAACTACTGACGTCGGTTGAGGAGTAGATTGTGTTTTGGGTTCAAGTGAAAAGTAACTTATGATGACGTCACTGCTCCTAAACACGGTCAATTCCGTTCAGCGGTTGCAAAAAGCTAAGATGGCGACAGCCGATATCCACGATGGCCGTCGGCCAAAATGCCGAACCAGAGGCTTCATTACGTCCACTTCGTATAAACGTCTACGGCAAAACCCTACTTGAATGGTCGTGTAGTAAACACACATGAGTATTTAATATTGACTTCAGGCTTTTACGAGGAGACCTACATGCTCTGGTCGTGATATTAATGACCACGACAGTTCGGCTGAGAGTAACCAGTAAAGTTGATCACTGAACTGGGGACGCCATGTGAATTGCTCATTAGTTTTTAAAACTCAATAACCTGTAAACTCTGAGTCTATGTCATGATGTTTGACGTTCTGTACCACAGATAATGTAGTTGGAAGCATCTAGTGACTTATTTGCTCATCATTTCTCGCTGGTGGAAGGTCACCTGCTATGTTTCTCCACCAAAAACACACCTGGCCACTACATATGGGATTGTACTCATGAATAGCACATGGATGTGGAAGTCAGTCACCAGTAGTTTAGGGTCTAGAGCCTGTATGGCCTGTGAAACTCAGCACTTTGGTTCATCCCAATCCCAAGGTGAGGAAGCCCACATGGAGAACCCCCGTGTGAAGAAGAAGGGAGGGGAGAAGAGAGACGGGACGCGGAGTCGCTCCTCCTCCACCTCCTCGGAGGATTACATCATCATCCTCCCGGACTGCTTTGACACCAGTCGGCCACTGGGGGAGTCCATGTACAGGTGCGTGACTCAAATACATGATTACAGGCGCTGTGTCTGAACAGCCAGCAGACAGTGAGAAGATATTCACTTGATTCAGAATCACAGACTGTGTCCTCTCAGAATGTAAAGTACATGATTAAAAGGATTATAAGGCCTGTCGTTCTGTGTGTGGTCAAAGTCTGTCCCTAGTGTTTTTTCCCATACTAGACTTTAATTGGCCCGTGTTTCTGACCGTGAGTATCCCTGCATTGGGCATGTGGCTCAACTACTGTATGTCCTGGCAGGTGTTTTGCTCCCAAAAAGCTCAGTTACGATTGTTAATTGTTTGTATGAGCGGTTCTCCAGAGAGCTGTGAGCAGCAACACCAACGGGCATTTGGTGTTTTGAACGGGCACTCGATTTAAAAATGCATGTGACCACTGGAGGGTGTGTGATGTCACATGCCTTTAATTCCCCATTGCAGCTCTGCGTTGTCCCAGCCTGGGGACATCCCAGCCCAGACCCCCTCAGACATAGGACCCCCCTTTCCAGACCAACCGGGCAGTTCCCCCCCAGAGGGGGAGCTCGGTGAGGCGGCGCCGGGGACCGCCATGCCGGGCGCCAGCAGCGCCAACGACATGCTGTGTACTTCTCAGACGTTGGACGACGAGCCTCTGACACCTGAAGTGGTGGCACCGCCTCACACCATCCTCACACCGAGGTCAGTATGCAGGGAGGGATACGCTTACAACTGCGGGCCTCAGCAGGCCAATATTGGTGTTGTGTATTGATGAGGTAGAGTTTGTTCACTTTATTCAGACACGAATACCTTCGCCATGTTCACTGAGTGTCCAAAAAGCACGAGTACTCATTACAACTGCATAACATTATTGTAGTCAATATACCACATTATTCCCCTTTTAACCCTGAGGTCCGCGTCGGCGTGGATTATGATGTTTACGAGATGTTTCTACACCATAATTTGTTGATTCAGGTGTACGTCAACATTTTTTGTGAAACTAACCAATGAACACTCAGGAAATCCCTAAGGACCTACCTACCCACCTACACTGCAAAATACACTGGCTTTCAGTCAAAGACAACAGCCTACCAACCCACCTTACACTGAAAAAAAACAAGTGTTTTTTTGCAGTGAGAGAGACCTCAGATCAGCTGTTCAGTTACGCAACACACAACCATGTGCTGGTAAAGAGTACATAGTACACAAATACATACATAGTACATAGTGCACACATACATACACAGTACATAGTGCACACATACATACAGAGTACATAGTACACACATACATACATAGTACACAAATACATACAGAGTACATAGTGCACACATACATACATAGTACATAGTGCACACATACATACAGAGTACATAGTACACACATACATACATAGTGCACACATACATACAGAGTACATAGTGCACACGTACATGCAGAGTACATAGTGCACACATACATACAGAGTACATAGTGCACACATACATGCAGAGTACATAGTGCACACATACATACAGAGTACATAGTACACACATAGATACAGAGTACATAGTACACACATAGATACAGAGTACATATGTTGTTCTTGTTCTGAAAACTGAAACTGAAGCTTGGTCTGTAGTATGAAGTCATTCCTCAGTCAAGTATCTTAGTCTCTCTCTCATTTTGGTGAAAGTAGTGACAGACAATACTTCTACTCTACTACTACTCTTCTACTAAAAATATAATATATTCCACTGCTTTTGGGACCCTACGACCTTTGGTAAACCAATGTCAAGCAAATATGCCCGACGAGGGCCAGTCCGGGCGGAAGAGTTCCCACCAAGGGTCCTGGCCCAACGAGCTGTACAAGCAGCATTTCATTCAACATGATAGCAAACAGTCACCAGTTTACACATCCAGCTGAAACAAAGCCACGCTAGCATTTAGTTGGAGTCGTGTTAGTGTTACCTAAGGAATGGAGGAGCAATATTCACTCTACTTTGAGCTCTGGTTTGGTCTCAAGAACATTGTTAGAAAGAAGGTCTGGCTCTCCATGCGTCATGTTCTGTTGGTGCTGTGCAGATAGTGTACAGTGAGTTCATCAGAGCTTATCACTGGAAACCAAAGCTTGATGAGACCAAATCAAAACAGGAAAGTTTCAGCCCGTAAACCTAAACAATGAGATGGAAACCGCTAGAAGGCTCTGTGGAGTTGGTGATGAATCTCTGCGTTTCATATTACAAACATTTTGTGTTAATTTAACTAATATTCATTGCCGCTTTAATGTTTAAATATTTTAAATGCATTCTTGGCATTTTAATTTATATTGATAGTGGTGTGCTTTTTAACCACTCTGCTGCCAGACACCTCAGCGCAGCTTTGATTTAGAAATGTAGTGTTTTTGTTGTTATTTGTTGCAATGGCTATAAATACTTGTACCAATACTTTGCTCTTGATGTTGTGCAGTCCAGGGAGCAGTGAAGAAACAGATGTGGACGCTGACACTTCTGGGGAAGAAGCAGAGGGCTCTGAACTGTACCAAACTGAGAATGGTGAGCACGGCGCTATACCTTTCGTTAAGCTAGAGGTTTGCTTCAAATGTGACGTGTGATTGGACCACTACCGCAGCAGCTAAACCGTAGCATTGTGGGCGGCTGTGGCTCATGGGTGGGGCGCTCATCTTGCGAGGTTCACGGTTCCATCCCTGGTCTCCCCATAGTTTGCATGGCAAAGTGTCCTTGAGCAAGACGCTGTGTTGCTCCCCGGGCGCTTCTCAGCAGCACACTACTCCTAGGGATGGGTTAAATGTCATGTATGTATGAAAAAACATGACTACGGTAATAAAGTTTAAGTTTACAGCAGGGATTGCCTGCACACGGCTCTCAACATCAGGGCTCTCAAGTTTTTAAGACAGGTAAGCGTGACATCTCTCTCTCTCTCTCCCGGACGGAGGCGGGGGGGGGGGGGATTACATTTCACCCAGATACAACAGATACGTTTTTCTGATTGGCTATTCGTGTCGCCCATCTCTTTTTATTGATTGGCTGGGGATTCGGGGGAGACGTGCTTGATTCCTCCATGGTGAGGGCAGCGCGACCAGGTCATGTTTGCGCGCTGCGGCACATTAAATAGCCTAGAGTTTTTTTTCAGCGTGAGAAATACGATGTGTGGCGGGAGGGCGTGATTTAAGACCGAAATGCGTGACAGTCACCCTCAATGCGTGACACTTGAGAGCCCTGCAAAATGGAGATGGCTGAGCCCGCGGCTAGAAGCTAACAGTGCTAACAACCCAAACAGTGCAGCGCGGCTGCGATTAGCTAGCCAGTGGGACAAAACAGCTTCAAATCACCTGATGGGAACCAAATGTCAAGATGAACATTTTCCGAAACCTAAATTAATTTGTTCACTTTACATTTTTCTCCATTCATCTAAAGGGCATTAGAAGGGTACCCGCCAAACTAACAACACCACGACGCACACAAGCGTAATCATTTGCAAGTGTAGGGAGACACAGCTCACAAAGATGATGACGTCAGGACGCACATGTCCTGTTTATTGTTATGAGCTTGCGTAAATGCAACGTAAAACACTTGTATGTACAAAAAACACAAACCTTGGTTTGTACCTTAGTTTGGATTTTCAAATGTGAAACGGCTCCAAGAGTCTTGAGCAACGCTTGCAACTCTGTGAGGCTTTACAAGGCACAGCAGCTTCAAGCGTCTTCTTGTTATTGTCACGCGGACATTTTTCATAGATGTTGAGGGGTCATGTGTTTTTTGTTGTTGTACCACAGTCTCTGGTCCTGAACAAACTCAGACAGATGATGCTGAAGTTACTGAAGACACAGAGGAGGACAACCCTGAGGACCCCAGGTCTCACACTCATACCCTTGCACACATTACAACTCAGCAGTTTGACTAAAGGAATCATAAAGTACTGCTGGCTGCATCAACATTCCTATCTTAATACATCATAAAGTACTGCTGGCTGCATCAACATTCCTATCTTAATAAATCATAACGTACTGCTGGCTGCATCAACGTTTCTAACTTACTAAATCATAATGTAGCTGCATCAACGTTCCTAGCTTAATAAATCATAAATTACTGCTAGCTGCATCAACGTTCCCAGCTTAATAAATCATAAAGTACTGCTGGCTGCATCAACGTTCATAACTTACTAAATCACAATGTGGCTACATCAACGTTCCTAGCTTAATAAATCATAAAGTACTGCTAGCTGCATCAACGTTCCTAGCTTACTAAATCATAAAGTACTGCTAGCTGCATCAACGTTCCTAGCTTAATAAATCATAAAGTACTGCTAGCTGCATCAACGTTCCTAGCTTACTAAATCATAATGTGGCTGCATCAACGTTCCTAGCTAACTAAATCATAAAGTACTGCTGGCTGCATCGACGTTCCTAGCTTATTAAATCATAATGTGGCTACATCAACGTTCCTAGCTTACTAAATCATAAAGTACTGCTATCTGCATCAACGTTCCTAGCTTATTAAATCATAAGGTACTGCTAGCTGCATCAACGTTCCTAGCTTACTAAATCACTGTGCTAGTTAATTGGTGAACTATTAGCTGGCAAACCACTAACGCGCTAGCTAGCCGTAACAGCCAAGAGGCTATTTTCATCTGTAGTCCCGAGAGGCAGCTGTTACAAACAAACCTAAAAACAGAAATAAGATTAAATATACAAGGTTATACAATATTGTGCACAAACAATGAATAGAGTGAGAATATTAAAAGACATAGTGCTAACAAGAAATGCAACACATTCAACACACAAAGCAAATACATTGAGGGATAACTAGTTAAATAGAACACAACATAAAGCAGTGTATGAAATATATCAATCACAAGACATGCAGGTAGCTGATGGTTGACCAGCAAGGTCAAGACAGACAGACAGCTGACAGACACTGACAACAGACAGCTGACAACAGACAGACAGCTGACAACAGACAGACAGCTGACAGACACTGTCAACAGACAGACACTGACAACAGACAGACAGCTGACAGACACTGACAACAGACAGCTGACAGACACTGACAACAGACAGCTGACAGACAGCTGACAACAGACAGCTGACAGACACTGACAACAGACAGCTGACAACAGACAACCGACAGACAGCTGACAGACAGCTGACAACAGACAGACAGCTGACAGCAGACAGACAGACAGACACTGACAACAGACAGACAGTAAGGAACAGTTGCGTTCTCGTGCTGACAGAGCTGGGCACTACTAACCATGTCTTGAATTGATCCTTACAAAAGGATGCTGGGTGCTTATACAATGACGTAGTGGTTCAGAGTAGTGATGCTGGCCTGAAACAGGTTCTTAAACAGGAAGTGATATGGGAAACAACCATAGAAAGCATGTTCTCAATAGTATACAGTCATTATTTCAAAAGCTTGCTAATTGTTTGTCATCACTCAGCTAGCAAGCTTGTTAGCTCTGTTCTTAACGTTATTAGCGTTCACCAATTAGCCTCCCTCATGATCTGTGTAGAGGTGCTGAATTGGAGCCAGGCCTTCACATAGCGCCACGTTAGCTTAACCTCTAATGTCGCTTCTCAGGCACCCGGGCCTCAGCAGCGGCCTGGTGAAGGGAGCGCTGTCAGTAGCTGCGTCTGCCTACAAAGCTCTGTTCACTGGACAAGGCCCCACACAGGTCAGCATGCACTTTATACCTTATACCATACCTCATATTGTTGACACATGTATGGTGCTCTTAAAGTACTACAACTAGGGGGTTACGATCAAGTTTTCTTTTGACCCTAATCCCAATAAGGCCTTCAGTATTTGATAGCTTCCAGTACCAAGGCTAAGCCGACACAACGATTCCTACTTTTGTGAATTATGGATAACGTCAGTTTAGGTCCACACTTATGCTGCGTTCACTCGCGTGAGTTTATTCGCTCAACTTTATGTGGGTAATCTGCGTCATTCGCTTCATTTGTGGTGGAAAGGGGTCGGGGCTTCTCCGTGGCTTATATCCGTAAAAACAGTTACCGTTTCCTCCATCCACCATGGAAATAACCACTAGTTCTGCTTTATACTTGTTGTGTAAACTCCACATACGTGGGAACATCAAACTCCATGGTGTCTGGGTTCATAATATTATCCGTAGTCCCACAGCAGCGTCTGAATGAAGCCGCTAGCAGCGCTACTTCAGGACCAGCAGCAGTTTGACGGCGGTGATGACGGCCGGAGCTTCTCAACGCTGATTGGCTTTCACAACTCGGCATCACGCGAATTTTTCACAAAAGTTGGAAAATTTCAACTCACGCGTTAAGGCACATTTTTGGCAACGCGTCATTGTCCGCGACCATTCGCATCTGTGCATTGACTTTGAATGCAATCTACTCGCGTGAAAAATGTGCGTCTATTGCGTATATCACGACTATATACTTTCCTGAATCCAATAGAGCAGGAAGAGCTGCTAACATTAGCCTAAACTCAGATAAAATAGATCACAGGACGGGCTTACAGCCAGTAGTCGGCACTGCACAATATACACATTGAATATGTAAGTTGTAAACGCATCACTTTCTTTTAAACGTTTTATATTTTTGCTGTGGAAACAAGATACTACCATCTTGAATCTGGCGGTACAATACGTATCATGATACATGATTCAATATTAACACGGTGATATTGCGATTTCTTAAATCTAAATTTAGAGTACTTTTAAAGTACTTTTTCCCCATCCAATCAGAACAGTAGGATCTGCATTTGCATTTATCACAGTTTCTGTAAGAGCCATCATAACACTACTTTGCAATCTGAGCCACAGTCTGCCACAAACCTTGAAATGTGAACTATTAATTTACCATCGTATAAAAAAACATATTGACTGCTTCAACATGTGGAGAAGTCCAATCTAGGCCGGTCCATCGTTACCTGGGTCCTTCATGTGTTTGTGGTTCCCACACAGCCTCCAGTGGACGCGGCCTCCGAGGACACCATGATGGCCGTGCTGGTGGAAATGGGTTTCGGGGACCGGCCGCTAAACCAGCGGCTGCTGAAGAAATACAAGTACAACCTGCTGGACGTGGTCAACGAGCTCGTTCAGATGACGGACAATGACTGGTACTCGACACGCTACTGAGAGAGAGAGATGTGGGAAGAAGAGAAAAGAAGACATAATGAGATGAAGGAGGAAGAAAGACTGGAAGAGAGAAATCCATTTCTGCTCATCTACCTTTTTTTTGCATTCCACCTTCTCCCCCATCTCTCTTCTGATTGGTCCATTCCTCTGTAAGGACACTTAAGGAGACATTCCAGATAGCTCTCTG
The DNA here is from genome assembly GCF_910589615.1 of Taurulus bubalis. Taxonomy (NCBI): domain Eukaryota; kingdom Metazoa; phylum Chordata; class Actinopteri; order Perciformes; family Cottidae; genus Taurulus; species Taurulus bubalis. The sequence goes on from NC_136605.1 coordinate 1,793,123, forward strand.
GGATGTCCTGGAGCTTCAAACACACCGTCTGCAGTATTACTTTCAGCTTAGTCTTGATCGTGGCAGGGCAGCTGCTTTGCATCGGAATTTAATTCCTCAAGTTTTAGAGAAGCTATGTGTAGCATTTAGCATGTGTCCCACTGTAGCCTGCAAAGGGCACTGCTCTATTTCTTTTGAAAAGCCACCAGTAACAACAAGTCTGTATTTGAATGTGACACAGCATGCTAACGTAAAGCTGTACCTTCAACAACTAAACACTTCCATGCTCTAAAGTAATGCAACATATCACAGTTACTATGAGACGGAGCTCAGTGGCTAGCAGAGGTAACATCCCACATCCAGATAATCACTGTGTAAATGCTACACATAGCACATTCTGTTGTAATGCTACACATAGCACATTCTGTTGAAATGCTACACATAGCACATTCTGTTGACATGCTACACATAGCACATTCCTGAATTGAATTGAATTCCGTTGACATGCTACACATAGTGCATTCTGTTGACATGCTACACATTCTGTTGACATGCTACACATAGCACATTCTGTTGACATGCTACACATTCTGTTGACATGCTACACATAGCACATTCGGTTGACATGCTACACATAGCACATTCTGTTGACATGCTACACATCCTGTTGACATGCTACACATAGCACATTCTGTTGACATGCTACACATAGCACATTCTGTTGACATGCTACACATCCTGTTGACATGCTACACATAGCACATTCTGTTGACATGCTACACATAGCACATTCCGTTGACATGCTACACATAACACATTCTGTTGACATGCTACACATAGCACATTCTGTTGACATGCTACACATCCTGTTGACATGCTACACATAGCACATTCTGTGTAAATGCTACACATAGCGCATTCTGTTGACATGCTACACATTCTGTTGACATGCTACACATAGCACATTCTGTTGACATGCTACACATTCTGTTGACATGCTACACATAGCACATTCGGTTGACATGCTACACATAGCACATTCTGTTGACATGCTCCACATTCTGTTGACATGCTACACATAGCACATTCGGTTGACATGCTACACATAGCACATTCTGTTGATATGCTACACATAACACATTCTGTTGACATGCTACACATCCTGTTGACATGCTACACATAGCACATTCTGTTGTCATGCTACACTTAGCACATTCTGTTGACATGAGCTAGTCGACCTCAACGTGAAACAAATAGTAAACTCGTGGAGTGCCGCCATGTTAAGTCATGTTTACATTGAGCAACATTCTAAATCCCAAATGAAGATTTTTCAGAGTTGGCCAAGAATGATTTGGAATGCCAAAGCTGCAGAGAGCGGAAACACGTAGCATTTGTCTGGCGAGGCGGTCTTCGGTTCTGAGCCTGGGTCCGGGCCTCAAAGTTGGCAGTACCAGTCAGGTCCGGACTCAGAGATGCAGGTTCCAGTTCCAGGTCTCAGCTTTAGGCCCATTTTAAAGAGGGAACCATCTTTTAAATGTCTACTGTTGTGTTCGGCAAGTTGTTGCAAATCAATGCACTTTTCCAATTGATTTCCCAGAGACGTCGTTGGAAAGTCCACTTCCTTGTGACAGGAATCAGGATTGATGCAGAACCACGTCCCCCTAGACATGTGGACCTGCTAGTGTTGGAGCCACATGTCTACTGGTTCATGCTGGGAGTCTGTCATGACCCTTGAGCTGGACATCTGTGCTCATACAGTATAGCATTATTATTATTATTATTATTATTATTATTATTGTTGTTTTATGACATGTCCATATCACTGGAGCATAGAAAGGGTTCACAGCTCTCACTGGACTGTGTGCATGATCTACTGAAGATGAGTCGATGACTACTGAAAGCAAAGAACAACATGGTGTTAGCACAGCGAGCGTTGAGTCAACATGATGTTAGTACAGCAAGCGCTTAGTCAACATGACGTTAGCACAGCGAGCGCTGAGTCAACATGACGTTAGCACAGCGAGCGCTGAGTCAACATGACGTTAGCACAGCGAGCGTTGAGTCAACATGACGTTAGCACAGCGAGCGTTGAGTCAACATGATGTTAGCACAGCGAGCGTTGAGTCAACATGACGTTAGCACAGCGAGCGTTGAGTCAACATGATGTTAGCACAGCGAGCGTTGAGTCAACATGACGTTAGCACAGCGAGCGTTGAGTCAACATGACGTTAGCACAGCGAGCGTTGAGTCAACATAACGTTAGCACAGCGAGCGTTGAGTCAACATGACCGGTCACGTCCTCTACATGCTGCTGTTGTAAGCTGGTTCTCACAATAAGGGTCCTCACTGTACTGATGATCTAATAATCTTCTTTGTTTTGAGGTTTTAAATGTTAAACATGAAAAAAATACTCACATTTTGTTCACTTTATTTCTGTTCTTTTAACATGACAGATCTTTACAAATAAGCCAGAAAGACAAGCGGCATCTGAAATGGTTTAGTGGAGTCAGACATTCAACAGGATGCAGCTCTGTTCATGTGTTCATACGACAGGATGCAGCTCTGTTCATGTGTTCATACAACAGGATGCAGCTCTGTTCATGTGTTCATGTAACAGGATGCAGCTCTGTTCATGTGTTCATACAACATGATGCAGCTCTGTTCACGTGTGCATACAACAGCATCCAGCTTTGTTCATGCGTTCATACGACAGGATGCAGCTCTGTTCATGTGTTCATATGACAGGATGCAGCTCTGTTCATGTGTTCATACAGCAGAATGCAGCTCTGTTCATGTGTTCATATCAGGGTCCGTGTGCTGATGCACTGCAGGCGTGTTCTTCTCACATGAAGAGAACATTGACGCTATGATGGGAATGTCTCTTTCCCTTCAGACATGAATAATACAGAACCTCCAGCTGGAAGCAACGACTATCAGTTGAATCATTAGTTTAAGTTGAGATTGTTTACGTGCTTTTGCTTTAAATGCTGGGTGATTATGTTGTGTTTTTATGCTTATTGTGTGGTGGTTGAGTTTGCTCCGCTGTACGTGTGTTAATGTTTTTGTTTGTAAAAAAAAAAAAGTGGACTTGAAGGATTTAGAGTCGAAAAATATTCTTAATACATGAATAAATAAGTAAATATGCTCCAGATACACCTTGAGAACAGAGATGCTGATCACAACGTCTTTCCTAATCCATAGAAAGTTACAAGGAATAGTTTGACATTTTGGAAAAAATGCTCATTTGCTTTCCTGCCAGGAGTCAGATGGGAAAAGGAACAATGATGATAAAGGACTCACATAAATATGTCTTGGTGACGAGTATTGAAAATGTAACAGTGAGATATAAGAGGGGGTTAGTTAGTTTAGGATGTGTCCCTTTGAATAGAGAGGCTAAGGCTTCCTGTGCTCCCCATGGCCGAATATCAGAATAAATATGTATAGTCCAGGAAAGAGACCTATCATCATTTGAATTGTGCCGTGAATACACAGATGATCTGTGTTCATTTAAAACAGCTTTAGTCATGTGTGTGTAGTCTTTCTAACAAAGTATTTTAACATACTTCAACAGTTTTATGATCAAATTAGACTTTCTCAAAGTGCAAAATTATCTTTTGAATCGCCAAAAGTCATAAATGTGTAATTCATGGCATTATTCAAACAGAATCCTGAAATGATTTGACTCATGGTTGACCAACAGGAAGCGGTACTTTTCCTCCATAAGGAAGCTTTATGTTCTAGCGGTGGAACCGGCTGTCTGGAGGCAAAGACGTTCTCTGTACCTGTACGCCATTCTGCTTTATTTACACGTCATGTGTTCCACCAGGGGCGTCAGGGGAAACGTCTTCATGTTGGGATATGAATACAAGTCAAGTATTTAAGGAGGAGAGAAAAGCTGGATTGTTTGAGCTTTTTTTTTCTGTGTTGCACTTTACGACCATGGTTAGGATGTATGAATCAATAAAGTCATGACACCAATCAGGGGTTTCTGGTCATCTTTTCTATAACCTCCATAAATGCAATATACATGGAATAATCAGATGTGTCCTACTTTTACGTTGATTGTTGCTGTGGATAAATACTAAAGGTGTAAACAAGATGTGAGGGTCATTACAGGACATAAGACCTATCCAATAAAACCTAAACTATATTATTAGGATGGTTAACATATTGTCAGTGCTGAGAGTAATGCAAGAACAGAATAATAACTATTTAGATCAGGGGTGCCCAATACGTCGATCGCAGAGGTAGTGCGGGTAGATCGCATGCCATTAAAAAAAAAAAACCTTATCGACAAAACCCAGCTGCCAGTGTGCAAATTAATGTTAGTCACCACGAACGCTGCGTCCGCAATGGTCGGCTTGAATGGATGTATTGCCATGTGCAGGACGATGTTTTCCTCGACTTTCTTAATTACCACTGCATAATACACCAACAAGCATTATGCGCTACAATGCTAAACATGAAAGAGATCATGGATGTGGCAACGAAGATCGCCTATTGGAGCGAGAGCTCTTCAAAGACGGCTGTTCTACACACTGATGTGAGACGGCTTATAGAGCTCTGTCCGGAGATAAAGGAGTTTCTCATGTAGTTAAACATGCAGAATACAACCAACTCAATGACTATCAGTGGCTGTAGGTATTTTTAACCGATCTGTTGAATGATCTTAATTTAGAGCTGCAAGGGAAAGACACAACCGTGGTTGATATGATCATCTCAGTTAATGCTTTCATACCCTCAAAGCTGCAGCGCCATGATTTGAGGAACTTCCAAAACCTGGCGTCAGAGCTGGAGACGCAACGGGAGGCGTGTGCACAACTTGACAGAGCAGCTTGACACGTGTCTGTCAGAGTTTATTGGGGGGACTCACCCACTGGGGGACTCACTCACTGGGAGACTCACTCACTGGGGGACTCACCCACTGGGAGACTCACTGGGGGACTCACTCACTGGGAGACTCACTGGGAGACTCACTCACTGGGGGACTCACCCACTGTGGTACTCACTTAATAGGAGACTCACTCACTGGGAGACTAACTCACTGGGAGACTCACTGGGGGACTCACCCACTAGGGGACTCACTCACTGGGAAACTCACTCACTGGGGGACTCACTCACTGGGAGACTCACTCACTGGGGGACTCACTCACTGGGAGACTCACTTACTGGGAGACTAACTCACTGGGAGACTCACTGGGTGACTCATCCACTGGGGGACTCACTCACTGGGAGACTCAGTGGGAGACTCACTCAGTGGGACACTCACAGGGAGACTCACTCACTGGGAGACTCAGTGGGAGACTCACTCACTGGGGGACTCACTCACTGGGAGACTCACTCACTGGGGGACTAACTCACTGGGAGACTCACTGAGGGGGGCAGGGGACTCACTGGGGGACTCACTCACTGGGAGACTCACTGGGTGACTAACTCACTGGGAGACTCACTGGGTGACTCACTCACTGGGGGACTAACTCACTGGGAGACCCACTGGGGGACTCACTGGGAGACTCAGTGGGAGACTCATTGGGGGACTCACTGGGAGACTCACTGGGAGACTCACTGGGGAACACGGCACTTGTTGCAGTGCGTCACAGTTTGTTTGTTCCTTTTCTAGTTTAACTTGACAAAGTTCATGCGTATTGGAACACTTAATAAAATATGGTCTTCAGTCCTGTGGAGTCATAGTACACTACATTACATTTCATTTAGCTGACGCTTGTATCCAAAGAGACAAACTCAGAACAACAAGAAACAAGAAAGTACAATTTCTTAAATAAAGTTAAACCATCCGTCTGTCGATCTCCCGCTCCACCTTACCCTCACTCGTGAACAAGACCCCGAGATACTTGAACTCTTTCGCTTGGGGTAGGCAGTTTGTCCCCACCTGGAGGGAGCAATCCACCGGTTTCCGGCAGAGCACCATGGCCTCAGATTTGGAGGCGCTAACTCTCATCCCTGCCGCTTCACACTCGGCTGCAAAACGGCCAGTGGAGCTGGAGGTCCCGGTCCGAGGAGGCAAACAGGACCACATCATCCGCGAACAGCAGAGAGGCGATCCCGAGACTCCCGAACCGGATCCTCTCCGCCCCCTGGCTGCGCCTAGATATCCTGTCCATGAAGGTCACAAACAGGACCGGTGATAAAGGGCAGCACTGGCGGAGGCCAACACCCACCGGGAACGTGTCTGACTTATTACCGAGGATACGAACACAGCTCCTACTGCAGGCGTACAGAGACTGGATGGCCCGTGCCAACGAGTCCGGCACCCCATACTCCCGCAGGACCCCCCACAAAAACCCCCGAGGGACCCGGTCGAAAGCCTTCTCCAAGTCTACAAAGCACATGTAGACTGGTTGGGCAAACTCCCAGGACCCCTCCAGTAGTCTTGCAAGGGTAAAGAGCTGGTCCACTGTTCCACGACGAGATCAACAGACGGATCGGTGCGGCTGCAGCAGTAAAACAGGCGCTGTACCGGTCCGTCTTGGTGAAGAGGGAGCTGAGCCTGAAGGCAAAGCTCTCCATTTACTGGTCAGTCTACGTTCCAACCCTCACCTATGGTCACGAACTCTGGGTCGTGACCGAAAGAACGAGATCTCGGATACAAGCGGCCGAAATGAGCTTCCTCCGTAGGGTGGCCGGGCTCAGCCTTAGAGATAGGGTAAGGAGCTCGGACATCAGGAGGGAGCTTGAAGTCGAGTCGCTGCTCCTTCGTGTCGAAAGGAGTCAGCTAGGGTGGTTCGGGCATCTAGTCAGGATGCCTCCTGGACGCCTCCCATTAGAGGTTTTCCAGGCACGTCCAACTGGTAGGAGACCCCGGGGAAGACCAAGGACACGCTGGAGGGATTATATCTCCCGGCTGGCCTTGGAACGCCTCGGTATCCCCCAGAATGAGCTGGAAAGTGTTGCGGGTGAGAGGGAAGCCTGTATCGGCCTGCTGAACCTGCTGCCACCGCGACCCGACCCCGGATAAGCGGCTGATAATGGATGGATGGAAAGTTAAACCACAAAGTGCTATCAGTAAGAGACATTAAGTGCTACTAAAGTACACTAAAGGTGTAGTCCAAAAAGATGTGTGTAACGTAGTTCGCTACCTCCGTGAGTCTTGGGCGGCACAAAAGGGCAACAAACTCCAGATTTGCGGGTTTAGTAATATACTTTATTAATCAGCTGCCTGGTGTGCGCTCTCGGCCCCGAGCCCACCCGCCTCCGCCTGTCTCTGCTCCTGCACCGGTGAACTAGCTGATTCGGCTGCGTCGCCTCCGCACATTCTTCCTCCTCCGTCGCTACTGCTGGTTTTTAACCGGGAGAGACACACAGACACCAATTGCCCCCAGCTGACCTTATTGTCCCTCATCCCGGCACCTGTTCTCTGAATCGCTCCCCCCCTCCCTCCCTCTGCACCTGAGCTAACCACGCCCCCGTCACCACAAAGAGACTTTCTGCTGTCCTGATGTCAATGGGGAGCTCATTCCATCATTGAGGAGCAGTCGTGACTTTGTAGAGTGTTTAGCTCGCAGTGACGGAGCTACAAGCCGATCGGCAGAAGCAGTGACGGAGCTACAAGCCGATTGGCAGAAGCAGTGACGGAGCTACAAGCCGATTGGCAGAAGCCGAGCGGAGCGAACAAGCTGGGGTGTACGGTGTTACCATGTCCTGGATGTAGACTGGACCCGATCTGTTCGTAGCACGGTACGCAAGTACCAATGTTTTGAAGCGGATGCTGCAGCCATGGTAACCAGTGAAGGTCGCAGAGGAGTGTGAGTTTAGGTTAAAGACCAGTCAAGCTGCTGCATTCTGGATGAGCTGCAGAGGTCGGACGGCACTAGCAGGTAGACCTGCAGGAGGGAGTTACAGTAGTCAAGGCGCGAGATGATCAGAGCCTGGACCAGAACCTGTGCCGCCTTCTGGGTGAGAAGGGGACGTATTCTCCTGATGTTGTGCAGCATGGACCTACAGGATGTTACGTAGCATGAACCTACAGGATGTTGAGTAGCATGGACCTACAGGATGTTGTGTAGCATGAACCTACAGGATGTTGCGTAGCATGGACCTATAGGATGTTGAGTAGCATGGACCTACAGGATATTGTGTAGCATGGACCTATAGGATGTTGTGTAGCATGGATCTACAGGATGTTGCGTAGTATAGACCTATAGGATGTTGAGTAGCATGGACCTATAGGATGTTGTGTAGCATTGACCTACAGGATGTTGCGTAGCATTGACCTGCAGGATGTTGCGTAGCATGGACCTATAGAATGTTGAGTACATTGGACCTACAGGATGTTGTGCAGCATGGACCTACAGGAACGTGTTGTTGTGGCAATGTCGGCAGTCAGGGAGAGTTGACTGTCGAGTGTCACACGAGGCTCCTGGCAGTCGAGTCGGGGCCAACAGTGAGTTGTTGAAGGTCATAGTGAGGTCATAGTGAGGTCATAGTGAAGTCGTGGGTAGTTCAGTCTTGTCAGGGTGAGCCGAGTGAAGTGTCAAGACAAAATCTGATTTATATTTATTTGTTAATGTTCAGGTGCTGTGTGGACATCCACTGAGAGGTGTCAGTCAGACAGCAGAGATTCGTGCTGCTACCTGTGTTTCAGACTGGGGAAAGGAGAGGATCAGTTGGGTGTCATCAGCATAGCTATGGTACGAAAAGCCATGTGAGAGAATGACAGAGCCGAGTGAAGTGTCAAGACAAAATCTGATTTATATGTATTTGTTAATCTCACACTGAGGCAGTTTCGTCAAAACCAAACAGTCCAGTGATCCTGTGATGTTGTCAGAACCGTCTTCTTCATCGTCTTCACCACTGCTGGTTGTACTGTAAAGACTGAGATAAACAGGTATTATTCCTCTGGAGAAACTTTAAAGTGTGTTTTCAAAAGAAAGTTCTCTCCTACAATACTGTGACTGCGCTTCTAGAAACTGGAGAGGCGGTTAAAGACGTGAAGGTACTTACTGAGTATCTGTTGGGAATCCTGGCACTGTGGTGGACCGGAGTCTTCAGCTGGTCCTTACTGTGGTGGACAGGAGTCTTCAGCTGGTCCTTACTGTGGTGGACAGGAGTCTTCAGCTGGTCCTTACTGTGGTGGACAGGAGTCTTCAGCTGGTCCTTACTGTGGTGGACCAGAGTGTCCAGCTGGTCCTTACTGTGGTGGACCGGAGTCTTCAGCTGGCCCTTACTGTGGTGGACCAGAGTCTTCAGCTGGTCCTCACAGTGGGGACACTGGCTACCAGCTGGAAGAACACGTGAAAGACTTGATGTATTAGAATCTACCTTCCGTTAAAGCCACACAAAGCGATCATGTTAATAATGCATACACACGTTTCTGTAGTGGAAATAAAAGGTATTTGATGATCAGCTTCTCACCTAATCTGTTCTCAAAAGATAACGTTCAGCTTGTATTTTTGGTTGATGGTACGTGAGAATAGCACAATGATTACAATGATACCTGTTGGCTCTTGAGTTGTGTTCGGTCTGGTTGCTTTGAGGCTCTCAGAACTCTGCAGCAGCTGTGAAGCAAGAGAAACAGAGAGCAGTATTAGAACATGTTGTGTAAGAAGCCAAAGACACTTCTGCTCTACTTGAACCTGACCTCCTCACATACCGGCAGTGTCTCCTGTGTTGCATGCAAACATGTTAGCATAGTCAAAGTGCACAACAATGCAACAAGAAAATCACTTTAAAGAGTTTGGATCAGTCAGTGATAGTCCAAAGTAACATCATCTTGGCATAAATAATATTGTTGTTTATACCCGAGACAGTCGATTCACACACACACACACACACACACACACACACACACACACACACACACACACACACACACACACACTTACACACAGACATACACACATACATAAATACATACATACACACACACACACACACACACACACACACACACACACACACACACACACACACACACACACACACACACACACATACAGACATACATGCATACATACATACATACAAACAAACATATACACATACACATCCATACACACACACATACATACATACACATACACACATGCATGCATACATACATAAATACATACATACACACTGTAAGGGCCTGAGGGGAGGTGTGGTGGATGGAATCTACATTCCAGCCAGAAGGCTCCACCCACTCGTCAGAGAGCATTGGGATCAGGTGTGGGACGAGACACACCTGATCCTGATCCGGAAGAGAGGCTTCTCCTCTTGGTGAAGGTTGAGGATTGAGCCGGTAAGCCGGCTAGCGGCCCGGCTAAGAGACTGTAGTTCAGTAGTTAACTGATCAGGTCTGGACTGGGACAAAAATTCGGCCCTGGACTTTTTGGTCCAGACTGACCCACCACAATCCGCGCGCAGATACTGTGCCAACTCGGTCCGTTGATGTACTGTACATATAATCACACAAGCCCTTAATAACACTACTATACTGGAATGGGTTATTGTCTCCTTGTCTCTTATTTGATGTAATTTAATCTGAAAATTTCCATAAATAAGTGTTCAAAAAAAAGAAAAGCATGGGCAATAAACCATAAACACTGACAGAAAAAAAAGCACATTTGAACAAATTGGAGCTTAGAGAAAGTATATTGATACTTAAAACACTTTAACTCTGGTGACCTGATTTGTAATTATAAAAATTGTGAAAAAGCAGATCTGCATGCTCAAACCACAGCATCATAAAATAGTGGTTAATTAATCAGGATAGTATATAATTTTCCAACATTTGAGAACTAGATTTACACCACATGCTATCTATTATGTCAAGTAAAGTTCATAGACAATGTTTCTGAACATTTAGTGAATGAGTGTTTATCCACAACATCAACATGTTAGCTAGCTCACCTGCTATCACCACCACCAATCTCCTCCTCCCCCTCCTGTATGTTGTAACTTGTTTTATTACATTATTTACTCTTATTGTGAAGAGCATGGAAACAGGAAGTGCTTTTACTTTGAAGGCAGAAAGTACAATGATACGTGCTTGTTTACGCTAACTAATGTTGACGTTAGGTGTGGAAAATATATACATGTCGGGTGCAAGAGCGCGTTCTCAATCGCTTTAACAGTTGTAATACTGCAGTCCACCAGTAAAGTGAGTCCGTTCATACAGACGTGTCTTGGTGCTCATTAGAAGCTCCACTTCATGTCACTGTGCCACCATGGCAGCGGGAGCCTCACTTTCACTGTCCGACGACACTTGAGAGGACCCGCCGCGCCCGGCGCAGCTAAAGCCCCGGAGCCGGAGGCTACGCCACTGCCGCCGGCCCCCGCAGCAGCAAACATGTTATATTTCTGCTCTTAGCAGCATCAGTTACGAGAGCTTTTTTTTTTCTTTTCCCACAGTTTTTCTGCACCGCCTTTTCGTTTTTTCTCCATTTTTGCTTTCTCTTCTCTCTCACAGATTGCTAATGATGTGTCATTAGCTCATCATTAAAGGTGATTGGACGAGGGGGGATCTGGAAAATGCGTGGGCGGGACTACTGGGCCTATCATAGGGCCACTGGGCCTCTTATGCGTCTTTACATACAAAAAAAAAAAAGGTCAGCCACTGCCGGCCCATTACTGACCGGCCCAACGGGAAAACTCCCGGTACTCCCTATGGCCAATCCACCACTGTAACTGATAGAGCTCTGGACCGAGCTACGTTTTGAATTGTTTTATGTTTGTTTAATTAAAATCCAACTGACTCTGCCTGTGATTGCTGCACTGCCCTAACTCTGGTGTCCTCCATGCCGCCCTGTTACAACACATACATACACGCATACATATATACATACATACATACACACATGTATACATACATACATGGCAGTGGTGGGCCGTGCATTTCCTACCTTTGCCTTCAAATCACTCTATCAGCTGTTAAAAAGCTGGCGCGGCGTGGAGCAATGTTCCATTATGCAGTGCTCGCCTCGTGATGTTGTGCATCCTGGCTGACTGACTGGACCAGCCCAACCCCGTCAGGTCAACAACAATGCATGTTGTCCAAATAACCACCAAACAACCAGTCACATTTAGTAATAACAAGACATCTCCAGCAGCTGGAGGTGAGAGGCGTGGCCCCGGCTGACCAGCAGCAACAACAGAGCTGTGTATGATTAAATACAACTGCAGATGTAAAAACAGTAACACAACCAGCATTTCACTCACCACATGCACATAATCCTCTATGTGAAAGGCGTCATCAGTAAATACACCAGCAAGGTAGGTTCTAGGTAGCAGCTAGAAGTTACTAGTAGTAGTAGTAGTAACCCCACTGACCAATCACAGCGCATGTTAATGGTCACGCTGGCCCACTGACCAATCACACGTCCACGCCATTTTGCAGGCCCTGCACGTCAAAGAATCCGCCCAGCTTGTCAAACAAAAGATCTGATTTGTTGACGTCCATGACAATCAACCACAGCGTCCTCTCTCTGTGTGCTTTAATCTGCTAAAGCTTAAACTGCTTTGTGACATAGAGACACAGGAGAGAAACATCTGATTGGATGAAACTCTCCTTAAAACCAGCTGCACTGCTGCAGGCTGAAGGCAGAGCAACAGAGGAAGACAGGAGCTGTGCAATAAGAAAATATATATAAACAATATTTGTTTCTCCATTTCTGATTGAACAACATCAGCGATAAGAGGAAGTAACTCATCACTGATAGCTTTAGTCACACATGCCCGAGTTGAAATAGTTCAAACCCAACAGCAGCAGCAGCCCCTGCAGTGGCGGCTAATTCCTTCTCATGGAACAAAATAGATTTGCAAAAGTTAACTTTAAGATGTGTAATCTTGGGTACAATATTTCATTAAAAACAATGAGGCCTTATTTTTAGTCTTTCTTCCAAGAGCCTATGAGCAACATTTAAGGGATCTTGTAATCAATGTCTACACACGTATGGTGGATGCTATTAACCCAGCTCTTAGAAGATAAAACCGTAAACCAGCAACTGGATCCAAGCGGTCCGACCCACAGGAGGCGGTCTGGCCCTCATGCCGGGTGTCACATGTCCTCTCAGCTTCCAGCGCTGCTGGCCTTCAATAATAAAGGAGAGCAGACTCGCTGCTGGACCAGCACCAGTTCCATCCGTGATTAATTACAAAGATCTTCAAATGACTGCTTCCTCTAAACAGATGGCATCCTATATATCCTTCCAGGAGAAGTCCTTCTGAGCCGTGTCACAGGCGTTGTGTTATATAATGTATATTATATCATAGTGATGTCGTTAATGTTTCATATTCATGAACCGTGATCAGATCATTGTTTCTTACTCAAAAGCCCTAAAACACCGGACCGTGATCGGTTGTGTTAGTGATGTCCGGTCTGTTAGAGGTAACACACTGACTGCATCAGGATCTATGTTCATGTTCATCATTTAGAAACACAGATTGGCTTTGAGGCTCAGAATGATATAAAGATCTAAATAATATATATAAATAATGGACCCAGCCTTAAGGTATATCACCTGAGTGTGTGTTCACAGTACATTCACTTCAACAGCCAGTGCAACATGCAACTTGCCTGCTGGTCTCGGGCCTGCTGGTCTCGGGCCTGCTGGTCTCGGGCCTGCTGGTCCCGGGCCATCCGGCGGTCCAGCGCTCCTTGACGCCGGCGAGCCTCCCAGTGCATGGCCGACATCCTGAGGTCCAGCAGCTGAGGAGAGATCCATCAAGGTTCACAGGACTCAGCTGACTTGGTCATTACGGTCAGAACTAACTGGTTTGTAACGTTCCTGTGGAAGTCACCGGCTACAAACCTGTTAGCGTTCTGCCGTCTGCAGGCGTCCTTTACTGTACATTCTGTTGTACACTGTATATCTATTTATAGTTCGGTACGAGTGCCATATGTTTCTGGAAACCTATTCTTGTGATTCCAGCTATGTAATCCGTTTCAAGATCAGACCACCACAGCAGCTACAGCTCACGTTAATGTCAGACAACAACAAACAAACAAACGATAGCAAAAGCCAGGCAACTCACCGATGACGCCTCATATTGATCCATAAATCCATAACATTCCAACAAAAACGACGTTGTTACGTCGTAAACAAAAATCCCATAAAAGATTTAGTCCAAAACACGTGATTACATCCACCAACTGGCGTTGCATTATTTCATATCAGCTGGAAGATATGAAACAATATTTCTGCATTTCCACTTGCAAAGCAAGTTTGCATGAGAGCACAGAGGAAAGCTGGGCACCAAAATGTGCGCCGAAATCTAACGTTTTTAATGAATCCTCACTTGAACCAATAGGAGCTTCATGTCCTGACTGACAGGCTACATTACCCAACCAGAAGCTACGTTGATGAACAGGCTCAGCCTCTCTTTCCTTATGTGGATCTGTGAACGGCTGCTGCTGTGACTTCATTCATGTCACGGCCATACTTTGTATATTGTATTGTAGCAATGCATAGTGCACTTTATACACTTTATGCATATTTTTGTGCAATACTGTCACTATATTTTGTGCCTTATTTTTATTTATATTATTTTCAGCTTGATGAGAAGAGACTTCTGCTGACTGATCCTCAGTTTTGCATTGAATTAGCATGAAAATGCATTTTTATTTATACTTTATATATATTATATATACTTCTGTGTCATCAATACTGGTAGTAAATATGAATAGTACCTCTATAAGTTTGCAAGACTATAAGCCTTTTTAATAGGTATATAAGTCTCAAAATGGAAAAAACGCCTAGACATTCCATTCGAAAAACATGTGTAAAATATAAATTTTCTGTGATATAGTTATCTGCTTTATACTTAGACCAGATAAAGCTTCAGATTATTGTCCCATTGTATTTTCCAGTCCATAAGTCCCATTTATAGTCATCTACAGGCATCTATTTACAAAGAAATGTTCAGGCGTAAATAAAAACCTTATACTTTAGTGTGTTCAAACTCATATAACTGAGTGTCAGCAGCACTTAAAGTGATTCTGACTATTGAGGTAAAAAAGCTTCAGAGTGTTACCTTTCAAAAGAGACCAAGACCATGCATTTACTCCAAATAGTTCAAGTACAGCTTCCAATTTACTTTGGGTATACCTGGATAAGCGTTTTTTGTCAAATTTGACAGAAACGTTCAAAGTTAAAGGTGAACTGAATCTCTGGCCGGTCAGCTGGTGGATGTGAGTTTAAAGGCATTCCATTGTTTGTTTGTGTTCCTCCCAGGTCCAGCAGCACAAGGCATCACTTGTATGCAGCAACACTACCTGTTAGGTTTAGAAAATGATCGTGGTTCTGATCCAATACGTCTGGTGCAGAGGTTCTAGTCCTGGTTCTGGACTCGTCCACGACCGCCTCCCTGCAGAGTGTTGCTCTTTATTCTACCTCACCACTACAACAGCTTCACTGATCATTTAAAGCTGTTTTTTACATATATTAATAAAAGAATAATATTTAAATGTTGATTTTTATGAGTTGTTAGGAAACGTAGTGAAGCTATAAAACAGTTCATGTTGTAGTAGGACTGCTCCTCTGGTCTGTGACCTGATAGCTGTAACTCCATGCAGCTCCTCTTACTGAGCTCCTGTGTTCCTCTCCTCTCTTTATGTGACCATTCTGAATGATGTCTGGATAGAGATCTCCCAGAATGCACCTGAGCCCTCATAGTATGTCAACACAGAAGAAGCTCTCTTCCTCATCACAGCGTGGTGTTTCCTTCACATGAATGTCTTACATCAGATAGTGATCTAATGTAAGACATGACCTCACTATCTAATGTAAGACATGACCTCACTATCTAATGTAAGACATGACCTCACTATCTAATGTAAGACATGACCTCACTATCTAATGTAAGACATGACCTCACTATCTAATGTAATACATGACCTCACTATCTAATGTAATACATGACCTCACTATCTAATGTAACACATGACCACACTATCTAATGTAAGACATGACCTCACTATCTAATGTAACACATGACCTCACTATCTAATGTAAGACATGACCTCACTATCTAATGTAACACATGACCACACTATCTAATGTAAGACATGACCTCACTATCTAATGTAAGACATGACCTCACTATCTAATGTAATACATGACCACAGGACACCTCACAGTCTGTAGACAGACTACAGAGCATCAGTGCAGCTCTGTGACTCACCTGACTGGTTCCAGAGCAGCAGCTTCTCTTTGGCCGAGGTGTCGTCTCCCTCTCCTCTCCTCTCTGGTGAGTCTCCAGCAACATGAAGCTCCTTGGGCGGCTGTTGTAAGAGAGGAGCAGAAAGTGGGGCGTGACCTGTTCACCATCTCCTGGCTCACAGGGTCATCTCCTCCCTGAAGAGGAGGAGCACGAGAGACAGAAACTCAACACTGACCGCTCTGTGTCCTGATCTCAAGGTCACGACTTCACCAGCTGGTCCTCCAACACACGTTATGAAGGTCGTCATGACAACAGCCTGAAGACAAACCCAGTGCATTACATCATTATGTATTACTGATTTAAATATTAAACTATATATCCAACTATTTAAATCAACTTTATTGAAGCTTAGAAATGATCAAAAAGCTAAATCAGAAACATAACTGTACAGACTCTTCCTGCTCCTCAGCAGCATTACTGTAGATATGCAATAATAATAATAATAATAATAATAATAATAATAATAATAATAATAATAATTGGTTTGATCCATCAGGGCTGCCGTCCCTCTGGCCGCCTGAAGAGGGTGCTGCTCACCTGTGTGATGAAGAAGGACCTCACCTTCTGGAGAGGAGGAAGAGGACGGTGCTCCTCATGAGGAGGAAGAGGACGGTGCTCCTCATGAGGAAGAGGACGGTGCTCCTCACGAGGAGGAAGAGGACGGTGCTCCTCATGAGGAAGAGGACGGTGCTCCTCACGAGGAAGAGGACGGTGCTCCTCATTAGGAGGAAGAGGACAGTGATCCTCATGAGGAGGAAGAGGACGGTGATCCTCATGAGGAGGAAGAGGAAGAGTCCTCATGGGGAGGAAGAGGACGGTGCTCCTCATGAGGAGGAAGAGGACGGTGCTCCTCATGAGGAGCAGCCTTAAGGAGGCAGTTTATGCATAATTAATACTCTCTAAGGTTTACTGTATGCTTTGTATTCTCATGTTAGTTTAAATACTACATTTACTCACTTTTTACTGTTTACACCCAGATCTCACTAAATGTTTGTAATGGACATTTGGTTTAAAGTCCTGGATCATTGGTCAGGATGTGTATGAACCCTGTTATAGTTTGTTGTGTCCTATAAAGCTGTCACCAGAGGTCATCATGCTCACAGAGCAGCCCGCCAGCCTGGCCTCAATCACACACACACACACACACACACACACACACGTGTTGGTATCAGGCATTATTATTATTTGCTGTAACAGCTGTGATGAGGCTCAGAGCCTCGTCTGTCCTCAGGTGTTCATGTTGTTCTCACTAGAACATCACTTGAGTAGACCTGAGTGCTCCGGTCACGCAGAGCTCACATGTACAAAGCGACCAGATTCAACATCAGCAATGTAACGTGTGTAAATGAAGCATGTTTCAATGATTAGGCTAAAACAGTCTGAACATAGCAATCATACTCCATGTTATTGTGTTGTTGTGTTATTGTGTTTATGGTGCGGCGCTGTGAAGCAACTTTAAACCGCCCACAAAGTAGGGCTGCTACAGACTTTGTGTTCTCCAGATCACTCCGCGGATCCCTCAGTCCCTCTCGCGGTCGTGACGTCAGCGGTGGGCCGGGCCTCCCCGGCTCCGTCCTCCAGACCGGCCGTCGTCAGACCAGCGGCTGCCTCACGGAGCGGACCCGCGCCACGTCGCTCGGTCTGAAGCGGGGATTCCTCACAGCGTCAGCGGCGCCGCCATGTAAACTCCTCCACCGCAGCTGGAGCTACAGGTAGACATCAACATGCTAATCAACATGCTAATCAACACGCTATACCCAGAAACCTAACCACCTGTGTAGACTTCTGTGACAGCAGCGAGTCCTTCCGCCGCGGAGCGATCTGTAAAGAGACGGATAGCAACGTGGTACTTTTTAATTACGTTTTAACTTCGCAGATAAATTGTAACGTTGTTGGTTTATAAAATCTCTCTTTTTTTAAACCTTTTTAACTTTTTTAACACGTTCCTCCCTGATCTGTTGTTTGCTGGTTTTTGAGCCGGTGCTTCTTTGGGGTGTGGGGGCCTATTTCTGATCCTGTTGTTCCAGTTCTGCACGAGACAATACATATATATATATATATATATATAACAAAAGATTTTAAATACAATGTTAAAGCTGCTGTTTTTATACCAAATCAAGTTTAGAAACTACTAAGTGTAACTTACAGCCTTATTTATTTATGCTCTGTGCATATCTGAACTAAGTGAAAGTCTCTCAGAAGTAGAATGTTGTCCTCTTCATGGTGGATTGGAGCTCTGCTTAAACAGCTGACTGGTGTCCTCCTCTCTGTCCTCCTCATCCTCTCATCCTGGACCTATGCAGTGAGTGAGTGAGACCTGTCCTCCTCTCTGTCCTCCTCATCCTGGACCTCTGCAGTGAGTGAGTGAGACCTGTCCTCCTCTCTGTCCTCCTCATCCTGGACCTCTGCAGTGAGTGAGTGAGACCTGTCCTCCTCTCTGTCCTCCTCATCCTCTCATCCTGGACCTCTGCAGTGAGTGAGTGAGACCTGTCCTCCTCTCTGTCCTCCTCATCCTGGACCTCTGCAGTGAGTGAGTGAGACCTGTCCTCCTCTCTGTCCTCCTCATCCTCTCATCCTGGGCCTCTGCAGTGAGTGAGTGAGACCTGTCCTCTGGTCAGACCGGCTCCTCCTCGTCAGGAGCCAGTGAGGCCAGAAGGTGGGATCTGAGAAGCCCTGCCAGAGGAAGTAGGCTCTTTGAGCCCGGTCCGGACCGGCCATGGGGAACCAGCTCACAGACATGGCCCCCGGCCTCCCCGGCCCGCAGGCCGTCCACGTGGTGGTGGTCGGGTTGGACTCTGCGGGTAAAACCTCGCTGCTCTACAGACTGAAGCTGCGGGAGTTCGTGGAGACGATCCCCACCAAAGGCTTCAACATGGAGCGGATCAAGGTATCGGTGGGGGGCGGCAGCCCGGCCTTCCAGGTGTGGGACGTGGGCGGCCAGGAGAAGCTGCGGCCGCTCTGGAGGTCGTACACGCGCAGGACGGACGGGCTGGTGTTCGTGGTGGACGCGGCCGAGGCCGAGCGCATGGAGGAGGCCAAGGCCGAGCTGCACCGCATCAGCCGGGCGGCCGAGAACCAGGGGGTCCCGGTGCTGGTTCTGGCCAACAAGCAGGACCTGGACCGGGCCGCTTCAGCTTCAGAGGTAGTGTGTGTGTGTGTGTGTGTGTGTGTGTGTGTGTGTGTGTGTGTGTGTGTGTGTGTGTGTGTGTATAGGCCTGGTGGTGTGTGTGTGTGTGTGTGTGTGTGTGTGTGTGTGTGTGTGTGTGTGTGTGTGTAGGCCTGGTGGTGTGTTTGTGCAGGCCCGGTA
The DNA here is from genome assembly GCF_910589615.1 of Taurulus bubalis. Classification (NCBI taxonomy): domain Eukaryota; kingdom Metazoa; phylum Chordata; class Actinopteri; order Perciformes; family Cottidae; genus Taurulus; species Taurulus bubalis. Next base: position 1,812,570 of record NC_136605.1, read on the forward strand.
TTCACTTGTCTGTAAACGCACAAATAGAATACCAAAAAAAGAAAGACGTTACCATCAGTTTCAGATTGTTGGCCTTCACGTCGTGCTGAAGTCTGGGTTGTTTCTTTGTTTGGTAACGACTCAGCTTCAGGGTGAACGGCTTCACTGGAAAGGGTCTTGAGTCTTGTCTCTTGAGTCTTGAATCTTGTCTCTTGTCTCTTGAGTCTTGTCTCTTGAGTCTTGTCTCTTGAGTAGGGTTGGGCACTGAAAACCGGTGCCACTATGGCACTATTTGAAGGAAAAAAATTGCCTTGGCAATAAAGAAGTATCGGTTTAGGCACCGGTATCGGAAAAACCCAAGCGATGCCCATCACTAGTCTTGAGTCTTGTGTCCTGAGTCTTGTCTCTTGAGTCTTGTCTCCTGAGTCCTGTGTCTCCTGTCTCCTGTTTCAGGTGGAGAAGGTCCTGGCGCTCCATGAGCTGAGCTCCGCCACGCTGCACCACACACAGGGCTGCTCGGCCCTGGACGGTCGGGGTCTGCAGCCCGGCCTGGAGAAGCTCTACGAGATGATCCTGAAGAGGAAGAGGATGCTGCGCCACAGCAAGAAGAAGAGGTGAGGAGACGGCCGATGGAGGGTTACTTCTGAAGCTCTGCGTGTCCAGGACTCCTCGGCACGTCTGACTCCTGCGGACCTTCAGCGGTGAAACCAGAAGAGCGACTTCAGACAAGTGGGAGAACGCTTTGTCTCTCCAGTCTGTTCACATGTCTTCACCCACCAGACTCCTGGCAGAGCGGCTCTCTTTGGGTCTGCTCTGGAGCTCCTCCCTCTCCCGGGTCCATCCTCAGGAGCAATACATGAAGAACTCTCATAGTGAAGGATATGTTCTCCCACTACTAGTACAAAGGCCTCTAGAGCCCACTTCCTGTTCCTTTTGTCACACTTCCCTCCACATGTTCCTGTGGTAGGAGGTTCTGCGTATTGGAACATGGAGACATCGTGTGTTGCTTCTTCTGGGTCGGGTAGGTCGTACCCAGCGTTTCCTCTCCAGACCGACGCGCTGCGGCTGCAGAATCCAGCCGTGCAAGTTTACATCATGTTTCAGTCCAACGCCAACGTTGTTGGTGTTATTTCAGTTTCAATTAGTTTTGTATACGCTGTGCATTATTATTTTGTAAAATGTAAAAAAGAATAAATTATTGAGTAACTTTGGCATTAATTACTGGAAACATGTGTCTTTATTTCACCAAAGCTGAGAGTTTAGTAAACCTAAGTGTGATGAGCGCTGTGATGACTCGTACTGCAGGTTGTTACATATCTGCAGGTTGTTACACATCTGCAGGTTGTTACATACCTGCAGGTTGTTACATACCTGCAGGTTGTTACATATCTGCAGGTTGTTACATACCTGCAGGTTGTTACATATCTGCAGGTTGTTACATACCTGCAGGTTGTTACATACCTGCAGGTTGTTACACATCTGCAGGTTGTTACATACCTGCAGGTTGTTACATACCTGCAGGTTGTTACATATCTGCAGGTTGTTACATACCTGCAGGTTGTTACATATCTGCAGGTTGTTACATATCTGCAGGTTGTTACATATCTGCAGGTTGTTACACATCTGCAGGTTGTTACATATCTGCAGGTTGTTGCATATCTGCAGGTTGTTACGTATCTGCAGGTTGTTGCATATCTGCAGGTTGTTACGTATCTGCAGGTTGTTGCATATCTGCAGGTTGTTACGTATCTGCAGGTTGTTACGTATCTGCAGGTTGTTACATATATGCAGGTTGTTACGTATATGCAGGTTGTTACATATATATGTACATATGCAAGTTGTTACGTACCTGCAGCTGTGGACAACATGAGTGAAACATGACCTGCTCAGCAGAATGAAATGTGTCCTGTCTTTGTCTCCTAATGTGCAAACAGTGATGTGTTGAATTATCTTGAGGTCCGGAGACGTCTGGGGTTTCAACCTGTAGATATTTGACCCTCGTCCCCTCGGGATACACAGAAGTGTTGCAAAGCGAGTCGGGCCAACGACTGATGAGCGGAACGTCTTTAATGCCGACTGAGCTCTGCTATTGAATGCAGAGGGGAATACTTCTAGTTAATCAGAATAAACAAACGCTCATATCAACCCTTTGTCGGCCCAGTCTGACATTGTAACAACATCCTGCCAGTATGGAAAGTACTGCTCTGAAGTACAGATTTGAGTTACTTTACTTGAGTATTTCCATTTTATGAGTTTTATATTTTTAGATCTCAGGAGTGAAGTGAAATCTCCAGATGGGTTGACTTTGATTGTTTGTGATGACTGAAGGATAAAGTGCTCTTATGTTAGAGAACATGTTCATTAGCAAGCAAAACGGTATCCAACGAGTTTGAGAATATCCATTTGAGAAAGCTCCTGCAACCATGAAGACGTGTCAGTCAACGTTGGGTCAAGACATTACGCTCTGACAAGATCATCCTGCAACATGAATGTTTTAGGTCATGATGGCAGGTAACTCAAACTGTGCACTCTGGAAATACAAACATGTTATTAGCCACAAGGAGCTTGTGTTGTTTACCACTGTATCCTTTGGAATCGGTGATGATCAGTCACACAGGAGCGTTAAAGCCTCCCTGAGCACCACATGGCTGCTCTCTGGTACCCAACACGTCCTGCTTAACCTCCATCACTAGACTGTGATACTCCACCAGTAGTCTGCTCATACACGAGACCCTGCCAGACTGGAGGCCCCCATCCCGGGAACCGGTGCTGATGGTCCGAGAGCCTGAGACGTGTTTCCCCAGCTTCACGTGCTGCTTCCTGTCAGACAGGAAGTCTGTGATCCACCTGCAGGTGGAGTCAGGCACGTGCAGCTGGGAGAGCTTGTCCTGCAGCAGAGACAGGATGATGGTGTTGAAGGCAGAGCTGAAGTCCACAAACAGGATCCTGGCGTAGGTTCCTGATGAATCCAGATGCTGGAGGATGTAGTGGAAGGCCATGCCTCAGAGTAGCTTTATCCTTCTTATCCGACAAAGGTTTTTGTGTAAGAATAGCAAGAGTTAAAGTCTGATGATATTTTGTATTTTCTGAATGAAATAGAAATAGAAAGTGCAGCAGTCCTGGTTCTTGTGTCCCTCCTCAGCAATAGGGTCTGGTTCTCCAGAGACGTGGTCTAGACGCTGCTTACGGGTCTGGAGCTCTCCGCCTCCCAATAGAGCTTCCAACGCCACATCTGTGTGTTTCCATGCCAGAGGACCCGCTGGAGTCATAGCTGAAGGAGTTCCTGAAGCTCTGCTTTATGTTCTCTTCTGTCACATGCATTCTCTGTATACTTATTCAAAGAGCTTTTCTGTTGGAATGCCAATAATGTAAGCGGCTGATACTCCCTGATGACCTATCCACCAAGTCCCAGACCCGTAGATACTGAAGCTCACGGCCCAACCCCCCACCAAGTGGCATATGCTCAGACCTGCAGACTAATCCCATTCCACTTTATACCAAGAGGTTCAGTGTCAGTCCTTCTCTAACTCAGGAGTCACCTCTATGCTGTAATGATAAGTATGATACCAACCAAACTGCCTTCTCAACTACATGAAACATCTGGTTGTTTCATCCAAGTCAATCATTATCTTCAGCAAATAAATATAAATTCTAGGTAAGCAATGATTTGACCAAAGCTTACACTGTGTCCTTGTGCCCGCTCATGGCTTACAGTCCATACACTTATCCTGATTGGAAGCTCCCTCCTGCTGTTGGAGCAATAAGTCAGTAGCAGGATTAGTGAGTCAGCAGAATGGAAACCCTCCACGTCAAGAGTCTTGAGCCAACGAGAGCCCACTTTAATCTACTCACTGTAAAACCTTTTCTACTCCAGCCATTTTGTGGCGAAAATTATCTCCTCAACCACAAGGTCTATTTGAATAATGTAAAAGGTATAATATACTGAACACCCTTGGAGAAACCTTGTTGCTCCTGGATGATCACAGCAACACAGTTATGTTCAACACACTCCTTTCCTTGGTCATGGAGCCACAGCACTCAGACCCTTTGCTTTTTATTAACAGCTTCTACTTGTACTTTTACTTTCAATACTTAAGTACATTTTATATCAGAAAATGACTTGCTCTCACACAACGCGGTCTCCTTGGTGAAAGTCCTGTGTTTGTTCCCCATAGTCTCGGGGGTCAGACCTGGTCTTGGTGCCTTGAGAGGTGAGGGACAGAAAGACAAAACAACTGACAGAACTTTAAACAATAATGAGATGAATTCTGTTATTGCCCCACTTCAATGGCGCCCAGCCGACAAGTTAAGATGAGCTGAACTCTTATTAACTCATTATACTTCAACAACAGAGTTCAGTAATACTCACATTCAGAAAGCAGCTCTATGATACATGTCCACCTCATGGAACACTAACACTAAGATGTACTACTTTACAGTCTTTGGTACTTAGGGTGGATATGCCCTTCATTGGTGTTATCGGTGCTTTCTGTCTGCTACTGAACTGCTTCCCTTGAAAAGTAGCATACAGCTCCACAGCTGCTGTTTGGGTTAGCATCCCCAACACGGGAAAAAGGCTTTTTCAAAATGGCCGTTCAACAGCTGTCTGCCATTATCTGTGGTTGAGGCTTCATCTTTCTGGAGTTACCGTGGTGAAGATGTCAGCAGGCCTCACCGCACGAGGACCGGGACCAGATGTCTGCTTTATGTATCCCTACTTTGTCCCTTACTTCTTCCTCTGCCTCTGCTGAAGCTTCTTGCATGCAGCGACTCATACGTTCAGCTTCATGCGTCTGTATGCAACCGTTTCCTTTCTTCAGCATCGACACCATGATGCAATAAGTCACTTATGCAACATGAGGATAATAACCTTCAATCAGGGATCATTACTACCTATGATTACTGTCATATTGATATATGGAAATTAGTTCTCTCCCTCTCTCTCTCACACTCTTTCTCTCTCTCCCTCTCTCTGTTCCTCCTCCCCCAGTATAGTAATTGTAGACCTCTGTGTGGTTTTTGCTGAGTGTCTACTTGTCAGTGAGCCGGTCAGTTGAAGGGAGGCTCTGGCTTCACGCACCATTTCAGAATCCTTCCAGAATAGAACGGAGCATCCAGAACCACAGTCTGTTAAACCATCTGAAGAACTTCATTCTCCACCAAGGCAAACCCATATCAGGCACTGCAATGCATTTTGAACTGTTTGCAGTTAAAAGTCATTATAACTCATGAAGGTAGTAACTGTTGTATGAGAGATTTGCATTTAGTTTGTCCTCACGGTGATATCTTCTTAACTCAGGACTATGTGAGTTGGCTAGACCAGAGGACTAATCATCCAAGAAGTCCCTGACAACATACATGTTCATAGTAGTGATACATGTCATGTCTTCACTAGCTGGCCGATCATAACTGCCAACTAGATCAAGACTAACTAGAATTAGACTGAATGGTTTTGGCGAGGCACTGAATAAAGTTGCTGTGGCCCTCACAACTCCTCAGTAAGCATAAACCAATCATAGACTATTCACCCATTCATACACTGATGACTCATACTATGCAAGGTGCCACAATCCATCTAACTACACATTCACACCATGGAAGAGCCGTGGACTAGCGGAGCCGGGGATCGAACCACCAACCTACTGATTGATGGATGACCCGCTCTACCAATGAGCTACAGTCGCCCTAAACAGAGATTCCTAAACAAGCCTTCTTTATTACAGTATATGACAGAAATGAATTGAATTCCAATACAAAGCTCTAAATATGATTCCTTCAACATTCTTGTACACAGCTATCCCAACGCCAGGCTGCGTAGGTTATGTAATAAGCATAGTCATTTGAACTCAAACCACAATCTTTTCTAAAACTCAAGTAGTTTCACTGCCTAAACCTGCAATTAGTGCATTTTGGCTCATTTGAAGTGTTGGAATGGGAGTGCTAACCATTGATAATGCCCATTCAAAGCAATGAGGAGTGATCAACAGTACAGTCAACATGGACTTCTGCTGTACTGACTGTAACAAGAGTTTTGAAAAAGTGAACTCTGCAAACCTTAAAACAATGACCTTTAAACTGTACCTACAATTGATGTTGTTTGTGGACCTTTAGCCGGCCGTTTCCCTGAGTGACCGCCGAGTAGCCGCAGAGCAGACGTACCCTGGAATGATTCCTGTGATCAGGGAGTGACCTCAGAGTGACAGGCGGTTCTTTGGTATGTGAAGCATGTGCTACTCTGACATGCTTCAGGCTAACGATCATATCACGCGCTCATCTCAGCAGCAGCTAGATGTTCTGTTTGCAGCTAGAACAGTTCCATAGGATCTAAATGTGTCACTGCTCATCTTTGTGTTCATCTTTCTATTTCCAAGGACAGTCTTATGTAAAATGGTGGCGGTGGTTATTTCAAAAGTGATGGATTATTTTTTCTGCGTTCCTCTATATACAGTATATATAGAGAATATTTTATTCTCATTTAAAGGGCTACTCCAATGATTTATTGCACAATAAAGATGAAGATCTCACTGAAGACCATTCATCCATTCATTTTCAGCCGCATATCCGGGTCAGGTCGCGGTGGCGGCGGGTTCAGCAGGCCGCCCCAGGCTTCTCTCTCAACCGCAACATTTTCCAGCTCATTCTGGGGGATCCCGAGGCATTCCAAGGACAGCCGGGAGATATAATCCCTCCAGCGTGTCCTGGGTCTTCCTCAGGGTCTCCTATCAGTTGGACGTGCCTGGAAAACCTCTAATGGGAGGCGTCCAGGAGGCATCCTGATGAGATGCTGAAACACTTCAGCTGACTCCTTTCGACATGAAGGAGCAGCGGCTCGACTCCAAGCTCCTCCTGATGTCCGAGCTTCTTACCCTATCTCTAAGGCTGAGCCCGGCCACCCTACGGAGGAAGCTCATTTCGGCCGCTTGTAACCGAGATCTCGTTCTTTCGGTCACGACCCAGAGTTTGTGACCATAGGTGAGGGTTAGAATGTAGACCGACGAGTAAATGGAGAGCTTCGCCTTCTGGCTCAGCTCCCTCTTCACCAAGAAGGACCGGTACAGCGCCTGTTTTACTGCTGCAGCCGCACCGATCCGCCTGTCGATCTCCCGCTCCACCTTACCCTCACTCGTGAACAACACCCCGAGATACTTCCTTCACTTGGGGTAGGCAGTTTGTCCCCACCTGGAGGGAGCAATCCACCGGTTTCCGGCAGAGCACCATGGCCTCAGATTTGGAGGTGCTAACTCTCATCCCTGCTGCTTCACACTCGGCTGCAAAACGCCCCAGTGAATGCTGGAGGTCACGGTCCAAGAAAGGAAACAGGACCACATCATCCGCGAACAGCAGAGAGGCGATCCCGAGACTTCTGAACCGCATCTTCTCTGCCCCCTGGCTGCGCCTAGATATCCTGTCCATGAAAGTCACGAACCAAGACCAATCAGTTTAAATCAGAGCAGCGAGGCAGAGACCAGCCTGTTCCAGGCGGGATCGATCGGCCTCGCTGGTCTGTATTAAAGGGACGAAGCCGGCAGATGAGGTAGTCAAGCCTGATGGGGTTTTGTAGACCCGAGATCACCTGATTCATGAGTTCTCATGACTAGTAAACTGACCTTTATGTGTAAAATTGGTGGAATTCCCCTTTAATCCACAGCTCTTTAACTGACTTTCTTAAGTCTTTAGTGTTAATAATAATAAAACTGTCATTGTGAGTTTGCCAGACAAGAAGACTCCAGGAAGTCCCTGCTTCTGGCCAAGAAATAGTCTAGAAATGCAACTTAACTCTCGAAAAACCACCACGTGCCATTATTACGTGTTGTGTTTAGGACAGACGTCCGATCACTGTGCAACAGACTGGACAAACTCAGCTCCTGGTGAGGAGAGACAGAGACTTTTCTTCATCCTCCGTAGGTCTTCTCCGTGGAGCGGACCTACCCGGACTCCTTAGTTAGCTACACACGTTCCGCATTCTGACACCGCAGCCTCTGCATGGGTTGTACCATGCAAGGAAGTTCTCCCCTCCCAAATAGAGTTGGTTCGGTCCGTAGCCCGTCTTTTCCAAAAAGTTTTCTCAGATAGGCTACCGATAGCTGGGCCGGCCCGACCGCAACGATACGCGTCAGGGAGGATGGACGGGAGGAAGAGGGCAGGAGGGGCTGAAAAAGCCAGGTTGAAAAAAAGAAAGGCATTGGAGGAGGATGCTGCCAAATGTGCCAAGCTTACCGATTTATTTTCAAGAGGACAAACACAAGTGGCAACTGGTAAAGAGAGACAAAGGCCTAATGATTAGCAACGTAACTGTTCGGCTAACGTTGTAGTCTTGATTAATATCGTTGTAGCGTTGTCAACCTATTCCCAAGCAAAATATTAAATTGAATTAAAATATTAGCCTTTTTATATCACCCAAAATATGGCGATCCATAGACTTTGCAAATATTATGCAAATATTGATGTATAATTGATATTGAATTATGCAGTAATATGACTCTTAATTTTTCTTCGGAGCAGCAGATAAGTCAGTCTCCTGCTGAAAATGATGAGCCCGACATTTGCAATGAGGAGGCCATGACTACAGGGACAGGTAGAGAGGATAACAGAGGAAACAATATGAATTAAAGTTATATATTGTAAGAAAGTGCAGTATATGACAGTACTTGATGAACCAATATGCATTGTTTGCTCAGAGGTGGGTGTAGTAAAGGAGTAAATCATAACTATATAATACTCATGCAGAAAAATGATAATGACCATGACAATGACGGCCCCCATGAGGTCTCACTCCAACAAACCTGGCCTACTACCTAATTCATGTTAATGTGCACAGAGAAGGAAATCCTCATGTCTATAAGCAACGACACAGTTATAGATCCAGTGGCTGAAACCAGTGCACTGCTTCGACGGTTACTGATGCTGTGGATGCTGTTGGTGCTATTCACAATGTAAGTGTATACTGTACTGTGAGTTGAACTGTAAACATTAGTTCAATATGCCTCTTTGTTGAAGAGTGGGATACGTTTCAAATGTTTTATTTCTGCTTTTGTTAATTTATCAACCTATCCTTGTGGAATAGTTGAATATTTTTGTTAACTTCTCATCTTAAGTGGATTATTATTGTTGTATTAAACCTTTACATTATTTGTTGGACCATGGTATTAATAAAAAAAATCTACAGGATAGTAAGAGCTGAACTGTTGCTTCATTTATCCAATTTCCACTACCATGGAAAAAGTGGGCCAGTCTTGAGCCTGAAATTCCCGGGCTGAAAAGTGGCCCCACTCCAGCCCTGCCTTGAACTGTACAGACTGGGATGTTTTCAGCTGTTTATTTGCCATTGTAGCGTTAGAAGATCATGAAATCTGTGTTCAACTATGCTCCCTTTTGAAGAGGAACAGGCACACGCAATTATCTTGATGACTGACGGCTGGTTCGAATTAACGAGACTGTTTGAGGGCGGATCAGCCTTTAAGAAACCGATATAGCCTGACGTCAATCATCTCGGTTATTTAAACTGGATAATAGGACATTTGATCGACTAAAATACACTTGTCATTTTATAATATATACTTGTTCTTCCTGTTGCAAGATGGCGCCGTGCCAGCGGCTGCCTGTCGCAGTAGCTGCCTGTCGCAGTAGCTGCCTGTCGCAGTAGCTGCCTGTCGCAGTAGCTGCCTGTCGCAGTAGCTGCAGCTGCCTGTCGCAGTAGCTGCCTGTCGCAGTAGCTGCCTGATGTTTCTTTATTTTATAGTCTTTTTTTTCCACTTTCCGCTCTTCTTCTTTTTCTTTTATTTCACGTTTGGTTTAAATTACGCCTGGACAATGGACCGTAACTTTCTCTCAACCTTCTCGTGGCTTTCTGAATACTTTTCCGCTTGCAACAGAGAGCCACAAATAAACAATGACTGGGACTATTGTTTTTTCTCGCGCTCAGCTGATTGCGCTGTGCAAACCGCAGCCCGGAGCCGGGCCTGTGATCCCTTTGGAGCTACGGAGAAGGGCTCGGGGCTGCAGGTCGGGTGCCAAAAGGAGGGCAAAAAAGAGGAAATACAAGCCCTCGGTACCGGTCATTACAACGGGGAACGTGAGGCGAATAAGACGGACGAGCTAGGCCCGCTGGTAAAGACTGAGAGGATCTTCCGTGAGTGCAGCATCTTGTGTTTCACGGAGACATGGCTGCACACGGATTTTCCGGACCACAGCGCGTCGGTGTCCGGCTTCAGGACTGTACGGGCGGACAGAGACGCTACACTGAGCGGCAAAAAGAGAGGGGGTGGGATTGCAGTGTATGTGAACGAGAGGTGGTGTAATCCCGACCATTTGTGTGTGAAGGAGCGTTTCTACAGCCCGAACATTGAACTGTTAGCAGTGGGGATGCGCCCGTATTATTTGGCGAGAGAGTTTACGTCTGCCATTGTTGTCGCCGTTTACGTGCCACCATCAGCTGACGCTGAGGAAGCAGTGGACACCATCCACTCCACTGTCTGGACTGCTGAGTCAACAGCCAGGTGCTTTTATGACAATTACTGGTGACTTTAATCACACAACACTAGACAAAGCTCTGTCTACTTGTATACAGTATGTTGACTGCCCCACAAGAAACAATACAACTCTGGACCTCCTGTATGCAAATACTAAGGATGCACACAGGGCCACTGCCCTTCCCCCCCCCTTGGCAGGTCTGATCACGACCTGGTCCTGCTGACACCCAGGTATGTTCCTCTGGTGCAGAGGCTGCATGTGACCTCCAGGACTGTTAGGAGGTGGTCTCAGGAGGCTAACGACGCCCTGCAGGACTGCTTTGAGTCGACGGACTGGGATGTGCTGTGCGGACCACATGGGGAGGACATCAACAGCATGACAGACTGCATCACAGAATACATCAAGTTCTGTGAACACACCACCATACCATCCCGAACTGTGCGCTGCTTCCCCAACAACAAGCCCTGGATCACTAGGGACCTGAAGGCTCTTCTTAATAAGAAGAAAACTGCTTTCAGGTCTGGGGACAGGGATGAGCTCAGGAGAGTCCAGCGTGACCTGAAGGTGAAGATCAGGGAGGGCAAGGACTCCTACAGGAAGAAGCTGGAGGCCAAACTCCAGCAGAACAACACGAGGGAGGTGTGGAACGGGATGAAGCAGATTACCGGCTTCAAGGTGGGAGGGAGACAACCAGGGGGCTCCCTGGAGAGGGCCAACGAGCTGAACTGTTTCTTCAATAGGTTCAGTTCACAGCCCTCATCCGTCTCCTCCTCTCACCTCACCTACACACCTCCCCCTCTGCCCCCCCTGTTGAGCTGCACTTTCGCTGAGCCCTCAACACCAAATGGCTCTTCCATTGAGCCCTCAACACCCGTCGGCTCTCCCAATGAGCCCTCAACAACAATGGGCTCCTCCACCCTCCCCTCTCTCTCTGTGACGATTGACCAGGTGAGAAGACAGCTGGAGAAACTCCACCAAGGCAAAGCTGAAGGACCTGATGGCATCAGCCCCAGGGTCCTAAAGACCTGCACCACCCAGCTGTCTGGTGTCCTGCAGCACCTCTACAACCTCAGCCTGAGGCAGGAGGAGGTCCCGGTGCTGTGGAAGACGTCGTGCCCTGGTCCCTGTCCCGAAGAAGTCGATTCCATCCGTCCTCAATGACTACCGACCGGTAGCCCTCACCTCCCATGTGATGAAGGTGCTGGAGAGGCTGGTCTTGGCCCACCTCCGACCGCAGGTGAAATCGTCGCTGGACCCTCTACAATTTGCTTACCAGCCTCATGTGGGTATGGACAACGCCATCATCTACCTGCTGCAACGAGCTCAGTCGCACCTGGATGGAACAGGTGTCTCTGTGAGAGTCACTTTCTTTGACTTCTCCAGTGCATTTAACACCATCCAACCACTGCTACTGGGTGAGAAGCTACGGGTGGTGGGTCTAGACTCGTCCACCATTTCCTGGATCACTGACTACCTCACAGGCAGACCACAGTTTGTCAGAATTAGGGTTGGGTACCAAGAACCGGTGCCAGTATGGCACCGGTTCCAACACGTCTGGTACCTACCGGACCGAAAAGCAACGCAGATTTCGGTGCTTCCTTCCGGTGCCTGAGCCGATTTAAATACTTTTTTTTTTTACACTACTCTGTAAAGTTGCACGGTATATAGATACTAAAAAGGTAGCGCGGTACCCGCACGCTAAAAACGATTATTAAAATAGCGCGGATCAGAGTACACTCGCTGATCTGCTCTCTGTCTGCCTGCCCCTGCATGCAGAGCGGGGCTCGAGGGGGCGGGGCTTCCAGTGCTCACACACACAGTGCGCGCACACAGAGATCGCTGGAGACACGAGCACGAGCTTTTGAACGTCCGTCCTCGGCTTGATGGAACAAATCTCTCCAGTTGATATTAATGATGACGTGTAGTCCAGTAAAGCAGCAGTTTTAGGATCCAACAGTGTCTGAGTTCTGTTGCACACGGTCCCATCAGGCCACCTGATTGGACTGGTGTCTGTTCTTTTTTTAAATATATATTTTTATAGTTTGAAGTTAAAAGGTTTGAAGCTGTAGTTTAAAGTGTGTTCTGTATGTACTTATTTATTTATATCTATAGTATACTTTAAACAGTTAATAATATTGTTCAATTTGAAGAAAAAAAATTGCCATGGCAATAAAAAAGTATCGGTTCAGGCACCGTTTAGGCACCGGTATCGTTTTAAAAGTATCGGTTTAGCACCGGTATCGGAAAAAACCCAAACGATACCCATCCCTAGTCAGAATGGGCCGTGTGCTGTCTGGGACGGTGGTCAGTGATGTTGGAGCCCCACAGGGAACTGTTCTATCTCCCTTCCTGTTCACCCTGTACACCACTGACTTCCTGTACAACACGGAGTCATGCCATCTGCAGAAGTTCTCTGATGACTCTGCAGTGGTCGGGTGTATTAGGGATGGACGGGAGGAGGAGTACAGGGCAGTGGTGAGTGACTTTGTGAAGTGGGCCGGTGAGAATCACCTGCTTCTGAACGTGGCCAAGACCAGAGAGATTGTGGTCGACTTCAGGAGGAAGACAACAGCTCCGAGTCCTCTGAGTGTTCTGGGAGTGGACGTGGACATAGTGGAGGAGTACAGGTACCTGGGTGTTGCCATCGACAGCCGACTGAACTGGAAGGCCAACGTCAACGCTGTGTACAAGAAGGGGATGAGTTGACTTTTTCCAGAGGAAGCTTCGATCCTTCAATGTGTGCAGCAAGATGCTGGAGATGTTCTACAAGTCGGTTGTGGCCAGCGCCCTGTACTTCGCTATTGTCTGCTGGGGGAGCAGCATTGGAGCCGGTGACACCAATAGACTTAACAAGGTAGTTAAGAAGGCCGGCTCCATCATCGGCTGCAAGCAGGAGTTTCTGGGGCAGGGGGTGGAGAGGAGGACGCTGAAGAAACCTTTGTCCATATTGGACAACCTGGACCACCCTCTCTACCACCTGCTGCAGGGCCAGAGGAGCACTTTCTCTAAGAGATTCCTCACGCTACGCTGCACCAAGGTCCGCTTCAGGAAAACATTCCTGCCGACAGCAATACGGCTTTACAACAAGTCACGGCTTGCTAGTTCCTCTGTGAATTAAACACTGTAAACACTGTACATATTCATAGTTACCTACACTTAACACTTAACATATCATATTATATACATTTATTGCATTTTTGCACTCTCCTATTGTTTGTTGTTGTTGTTGTTGTTATTTTTATTTTATTATTATTTTATTTTTATTTACACCTTAATATGCACATACATACTCGCACTCTTGCACTTCTACTGTTTAAGTTTAACTTAATTTAATTTAATTCCTAAATTAATACTCTGTTATTCTTTCTTTCATACAGCTATTTTATTGTTGTTGTTATTTTTATCTTTATTCTATTAGTATTATTATTGCATATATCTTCCATCCCTGTTGTTTTTATATCTTATCTTATCTTATTTTCTGTGTAAATGGCTGCTACGCGACACTAAATTTCCCTTTGGGGATTAATAAAGTATATATTCATTCATTCATTCAGTACTGTTATATGTTTGTTGCTTATCATAATCTATTATTGCACTATGTTTATTGTATTTATTATATTGTTATTGTCTGTCTATGTTTATTGTGATGCACCTTTCACCGAGTCAAATCCCTTGTGTGCAACGTACTTGGCCAATAAATTATTCTGATTCTGATTATTGTGTATTGAGCTATCACAGCTAAATATATGTATTGTATGTGTTCTTGTTGTGAAACACTGTAACATGTAGAAAACTGTTATTTCTCTCTCTTTTTTTGGTAATTTCATAGATACAAAAATATGAAACAGACTTAACAGCTAGAGAATTCATTCCTTTTGCAGCCGAGAGCTAAGGCTACTAAACATCAATACATTGCATAAAATAATTACCATATGATGAAAAGAAGTTCCAATAATATTATTTTTGTTGAGAAATAGTTTTTCTCTCCATTTCGAGGGAGGCATAGCCCCACAGTCTGTATCACCGCATGTGTACCTGACAACAGCAGGTCTTTCCTGTTACCCATCCTCTGTGGCTCACCACATTCCTTTGTCCCTCCACTGGCTGCACAGTCACAGCTTCACTATGGACAGAGCAGACGCTCCACACCCGCTCTCTAGAAAACAGCCCCGTCTGGAAATACAGCACCGCCCCTCCAGGTGTAAACACTGCAGATCAGAGCTTCTTTTAGTCTCAGAGGAGAGTCAGGTTGGGCTGCATGGAATATTGACGGGATGGTTATTAGTGTGGAGAGGGAGTATGTATGGCCATGCTGACTATTCTGTCTATTTGAGTCCCAAAACAGGAGTCATTTACAGAATATTTAGCAGCAAGTGTTCTCTTTCAAATAGAACCACATTTAGACCTTTTAGTTGCTCTAGGGGGAGGGGCTTACATGGGCTTGACATTTACACAATGTGTATCTCTAAATCTTTTAATCTGAAAAGCAACTGAAAAAAGGTCTATATCAATACAATTATCATTTTAATGCACTAGTTTGCTGCTTTCATAAATTGTGAGTCACTGTAACCACGAGAACCGATGATCAGATGAGCAGACGTGAAGCTCACACACATATACACGCACACACACACACACACACACACACACACACACTTAGAAGCAACCACTGCAGGACTGAAGGCGCTGTGGGCAAAAGTGCTTCAACGTGGAGTTGCCTCATCTCAGTTTTCCAGCTGTTTGGAAAAAGATGGTCAGAACGACACACACACACACAAACACACCCACACAGTCTGTGTTTCTTATGCGGGAAACAGATGTTGAGGCCTTGAGGGGATGATGTAACTGTCGAGAATTGAAGCTGAACAGGATGAAGAAGACTCAGATATGAACTCACTGTGTGTTGTTCATGAGAGGGTGAGTGAGTGAGTGAGTGAGTGAGTGAGTGAGTGAGTGGGTGAGTGAGTGAGTCACGCTGCGTTTACAGCAAACGCGAGTTTGACGCGCGATCAGACTACATGTAAATTCAATGCTCAGACGTGACCCAGTGAGTCTCCTCTGCTCAGTGACACCAGCACTCTGTGAAGGTCTTTATGAGCTCGGCTCCCACAGACCGTCTGGCCTGCTTATGTCGGGGAAAACACTAGTAGTATCAGCTGAGGCCAACACACACACAAACACACACACATACACACACACACACACACACACACACACACACACACACACACACACACACACACACATCCATGTGTTCCTGTGGTCAGGCGGCTTGGCACAGGCATCATTTCAGTTTCCTGTAAAGCCAGTTGTATTCACAGGTGAGGAGGAGGAGGAGGAAGAGGAGGAAGAGGAGGAGGAGGAGGAGGAGGAGGAGGAGGAGGACGAGGAGGAGGAGGAGGAGGAGGAGAAGAGGTGGAGAAGAGGAGGAGGAGGACGGGAGGAGGAAGAGGAGGAGAGTGTCTGCTATGTGAGGAATGCAGCAGGACTGGTGTTTCTGTCTGACAGCTCACACACTAAACCAGCCTCACCTCTGTGGGTCTCATAGCAGGAGAATAATGTGGTCATCACGTTCTGAGAGAAGTCACAGAAAATCATATTTATTGTTTTTCATGATGTGTTTTTAAAGATATGTTATCTTTAAGAATATACAACACACGTGTTCGGCCGTTCAACATGTTTGGGAACTCTTTGTATGATGGTATAAGACAGTGTTGGTCTGTGCCTTCTATGGTCGTACCTGGCTCTGCTCCACCACAGACGTCCTGTACATACCCTGGTGAATGTAAAGTCTGTTGCTCATACTGTAGTGAATGTAACGTCTGTTGTTCATACTGTGGTGAATGTGACGTCTGTTGTTACATACTGTGGTGAATGTAACGTCTGTTGTTCATACTGTGGTGAATGTAACGTCTGTTGTTTATACTGTGGTGAATGTGACGTCTGTTGTTACATACTGTGGTGAATGTAACGTCTGTTGCTCATACTGTAGTGAATGTAACGTCTGTTGCTCATACTGTAGTGAATGTAACGTCTGTTGTTCATACTGTGGTGAATGTGACGTCTGTTGTTACATACTGTGGTGAATGTAACATCTGTTGTTCATACTGTGGTGAATATAATGTCTGTTGTTACATACTGTGGTGAATATAACGTCTGTTGCTCATACTGTGGTGAATGTAACGTCTGTTGCTTATACTGTAGTGAATGTAACGTCTGTTATTACATACTGTGGTGAATGTAACGTCTGTTGTTCATACTGTGGTGAATGTGACGTCTGTTGTTACATACTGTGGTGAATGTAACGTCTGTTGTTACATACTGTGGTGAATGTGACGTCTGTTGTTACATACTGTGGTGAATGTAACGTCTGTTGTTCATACTGTGGTGAATGTAACGTCTGTTGTTCATACTGTGGTGAATATAATGTCTGTTGTTACATACTGTGGTGAATATAACGTCTGTTGCTCATACTGTGGTGAATGTAACGTCTGTTGCTTATACTGTAGTGAATGTAACGTCTGTTATTACATACTGTGGTGAATGTAACGTATGTTGTTCATACTGTGGTGAATGTAATGTCTGTTGTTCATACTGTGGTGAATGTGACGTCTGTTGTTACATACTGTGGTGAATGCAACGTCTGTTGTTACATACTGTGGTGAATGTAATGTCTGTTGCTCAGACTATGGTGAATGTAACGTCTGTTGCTACATACTGTGGTGAATGTAACGCCTGTTGTTCATACTGTGGTGAATGTAACGTCTGTTGCTACATACTGTGGTGAATGTGACGTCTGTTGCTTACTCTGTGGTGAATGTAACATCTGTTGTTCATACAGTGGTGAATGTAAGGTCTGTTGTTACATACTGTGGTGAATGTAACGTCTGTTGCTACAAACTGTGGTGAATGTAACGTCTGTTGTTCATACTGTGGTGAATGTGACGTCTGTTGTTACATACTGTGGTGAATGTAACGTCTGTTGTTACATACTGTGGTGAATGTAACGTCTGTTGCTACATACTGTGGTGAATGTAACGCCTGTTGTTCATACTGTGGTGAATGTAACGTCTGTTGTTACATACTGTGGTGAATGCAACGTCTGCTGCTCAGGCTATGGTGAATGTAGCGTCTGTTGCTACATACTGTGGTGAATGTAACGCCTGTTGTTCATACTGTGGTGAATGTAACGTCTGTTGTTACGTACTGTGGTGAATGTAACATCTGTTGCTTACTCTGTGGTGAATGTAACGTCTGTTGTTCATACAGTGGTGAATGTAAGGTCTGTTGTTACATACTGTGGTGAATGTAACGTCTGTTGCTACAAACTGTGGTGAATGCAAGGTCTGTTGTTCATACTGTGGTGAATGTGACGTCTGTTGTTATATACTGTGGTGAATGTAACGTCTGTTGTTACATACTGTGGTGAATGTGACGTCTGTTGTTACATACTGTGGTGAATGTAATGTCTGTTGCTCATACTGTGGTGAATGTAACGTCTGTTGTTACATACTGTGAATGTAACGTCTGGTGTTACATACTGTGAATGTAACGTCTGTTGCTACATACTGTGAATGTAACGTCTGTGGCTACATACTGTGGTGAATGTAACGTCTGTTGTTCATACTGTGGTGAATGTAACGTCTGTTGTTACATACTGTGAATGTAACGTCTGGTGTTACATACTGTGAATGTAACGTCTGTTGCTACATACTGTGAATGTAACGTCTGTGGCTACATACTGTGGTGAATGTAACGTCTGTTGTTACATACTGTGAATGTAACGTCTGGTGTTACATACTGTGAATGTAACGTCTGTTGCTACATACTGTGAATGTAACGTCTGTGGCTACATACTGTGGTGAATGTAACGTCTGTTGTTCATACTGTGGTGAATGTAACGTCTGTTGCTTATACTGTGGTGAATGTAACGTCTGTTGTTCATACTGTGGTGAATGTAACGTCTGTTGCTTATACTGTGGTGAATGTAACGTCTGTTGTTCATACTGTGGTGAATGTAAGGTCTGTTGCTTATACTGTGGTGAATGTAACGTCTGTTGTTACATACTGTGGTGATTGTAATGTCTGTTGCTTGTACTGTGGTGAATGTAACGTCTGTTGTTCATACTGTGGTGAATGCAACGTCTGTTGCTACATCTGTGGTGAATGTAACGTCTGTTGCTACATACTGTAGTGAATGTAATGTGTGTTGTTACATACCCTGGTGAATGTGACGTCTGTTGTTACAGACTGTGGTGAATGCAACGTCTGTTGCTACATACTGTAAATGTAACGTCTGTTGCTTAAGTCCCATAACCGGTTCTAACTGCGACTGTTTCTAAAAAGGTGCACTATTAGTCTGTGGGTTGTAGTTAAGGCAGGGAACAATCCTTTAGTTTAAGCTCGGAGCTCTAGATGTTTATAGTTATGATCAAAATAGCTTTTAAAAGTTTTATTTTTTTGCAGATATACTTTTTTTCTCCAAGACTTTGCTGAAAAAATACATGTAAATAAACACAAGTATTGTAATTAATGTGGGGTTCCTACAACGACTCACACAGGGAAACGATGCCTGGACCCTGGGTCTGTCGCTATAGGAGCTGTCACTAGCCGCTGGAGTCGTGATCTCTCTGGCCTCTGGGATGCCAGGCTATACTTTCTTTCTTCAGTTTAAATTAGTAGCATGTTGAGGCCACAAAGGAACTGGATGGTCCTTCACAAAGACTCCATTGTGCTTTGTGATTTTCATGTCATCATCTTTCATGAGGTCTCTGAGTAGTCTTTCCAATGAGAGAGCGAAGCAGTTCCTTGACGTTGTCCCCCTTTGGTCTGAGTCCAGTACACTGCAGCTGTTTCCTTCAGGGTCTCTGGTTTGTTTTCGTTGTGTCTCCAGGCGGCTGACTTGTTCAGACTGAAGGAAACGAATGAGATGAAGCTGACAACGTCTAACAATATAAACCTCAGCACTCATCCCCACACCGCTGTAACATGAGCAGTCCACATGAGCAGTCCACATGAGCCCTGCACAGTGTGGAGTATTGTCTTCATTAGCTCCTGTTCAGCTCTCAGTGACACAGCGGCGTCACGTAGCTCAGCTCTTTAGCCACAAACAAAGAGACAAAGACTCCATGGACAACATGAAGCTCAGAGCATCTTAATGGCTGTTCTCCCTACGATACTCAGAGGATTATTATAAACAGAGGTGTCAAGTAACGAAGTACAAATACTTTGTTACTTTACTTAAGTAGAAATGTTGGGTATCTATACTATGTATCTATACTGGAGTATTTATTTTTCAGACGACTTTTTACTTCTACTCCTTACATTTTCACGCAAATATCTGTACTTTTTACTCCCTACATTTTAAAAATAGCCTCGTTACTATTTCATTTTGGTTTGTTTTCATTCCGGCTTGTCATCGTTCAAAAACACACAAAAAACGGGAGAGGCCGTATCAAATCTACAACCCTGTTTATAAACACATGTGTAGAGGAAAGCAGCTCACTGCAGCCACTAATACTGATACAACCTGATGGCTCACATATCTGCACTCATTCTGTTTTGTTTGGCAAAAAAAATTAAAAGCTTATTGTTTTCCACAATCAGCTATTTAGTAGTAATTAAATATGAGTTATTATTTGCACAGATAGAACTAAACAGTCTGATGGGGCAATCTCATTTACTTGAAAGTTATTGCAATTGTCTTTATTCTGTTTTATAAAAGCACAGATGAGTCACACAATTATGTTATTTACAGAAAAAGTTTGAGAACCACAGCCTTAAGTGTTTGTGTCGGAGTCGCCGCCGCCACCTATTTTGCACTATTACAATACTTATAGTCAGGTGTAACAATTGTGGGTTTATACGTACAAGCATGAAATTTTGCACAGTCATATATAATAGTCTAATGAATAATTCTAGATATGGAGCCACCACGAAAACGTCCTATGGTAGCCATGGCGGCCATTTTACAAAATGGCCGTTTTGACCCCAAATATGTTTTACCAGACGACACAAATGCTTCATTATGTTCCAATGAAATTACTCTAGATACACATATATGCCATAATTGTATTCTCTAAATGACCACAATTTGCATTTGTGTTGCAAGCAATGTCAATTAACCCACCAAGGAGCGTAATACGTGCTGACTCAAATATTTTTTGAGCCTCTGTTCAGGACTAAAATTCAGGACTAAATGTTTCCAGTGAAATTACAGAACAAAATTAACTAGTTGACAGGTAAGTATATATTTATTTTATGTAAACCACTATGAAATGACAACAATTGGTTCTGAACATTTAATATTAGTGATAGTGAAATTATTAAACAATAAAGCACTGTTAAGGTAAGTTACAAGTTAGTTCCAGTTTGATCTTGTTTATACGTCACAATTTTCTCCACCACACTGGCACAAAGCAGTACATTTCAAACCAGCTTGTTGGCCCTTGCATCGTCCCTTGCAACCCTTTTTGCAGTTACAACAAATCAGTTGCCTTGATGAAGTGCTGGCTTCAGGAAGCGTGGACCACAGGGGTTTCCAGTTTTGGGGATCGATCCATCCCCAATCCCCAGGTGAGGGCAGATCCATAACAACCTTGAGCATGTTTCCCCAGCAGTGCCCACCCGTGTACACAGCCCTCTTGATTTGTTGGACCAGGACTCCTCTGGTTGGGGGAATAGCTTCCATGGCTCGTCCTTTCTTTGTGAAGAGTGCCTGTCGAGCTTTGTCTATGTTGAGGAGATTGCTGGTGCGATCGTAGAGAAGAATGGTGAACCGTTCAAGTACTGCCACAATGTCATCAGAGATGTCTGCTGTCCCCGTGGACAGATCAACTAAGGCTGGCGTCAATTCGTCAAATGCTTTCCAGGTATCCCAGGCTATCTTCTTTCCCCGTGTATTAAACGATGACACTGTGTCACACCCTGTGTATACATGGAACATCGGGAGGGCCTGTGACTTATCTGGTCCAAGGAATGCTGCAATTTCATGTGCTGGTATATACCTGAAGTGCTTCCCTGTCCCAAAGGCCACCCAAAGCTCCTTGATTTCGAGTTTGGTTGTTGCTGCCATAGCCAATACCACAACATCTGTGTCCACCGTACGCAGAAGAATTTTCTGAAATCCATCACGGACTGCATCCGCGAGATGTAGCATCATTCGTGTATCAGCCTCCTCATGGTCACATGGGGCAAGATGACTGGTGTCCCGTGCGGGAATGCACGTCACATCTGAACCATGGTGACTATCTGCTTATCTGATACAAGATGTGTGATGTGTTTTGTCAAGAAGGCAAACAGTTCTGTTTTGTTTGCATCAATTCTCAGGAACTGCTGCCAATTACCTGGTAGAACAGTGGATCCGTCAACTCTCTTTCGAATGCCTTTCCCACGTTTGTCCCTGGCTTGAGATTTCAGGCTGTTATTACAGTACTGGTCCCAGACTATATCCACACGACAGGCTCTTTGCAAGTGTCCTTGTATGAATGGCAAGAATACTTTCAGTGCATAATCATCAAAGGTTTTGGCAGCAACTGGTTTCAGAAAGTTGACCAACACTGCCCCGTCAAGGATAGCGACGTCAGTATCTGGTTTTGGACCATCACCTCTGACCTCTGCGCTGATGATTCTGATGAACAGTGATTCTGTTGGGCACTGCAAACGTTCTGGTGTGATTGTTTGGCACAAAACACACTTGTTCCAATCCGTCTGTACCGGCGCCTTTGATGGTCCAGGTTGCAGTGGATCCACTAGCTGATAACTGTTGGACATGTCTCCATTCCCAACACCTACAAGCAACTAACCACCACCTCTACAACTACCTGAAAATACAAATGATAATCTGTGTTATTTTATGTCACAAACATCCTGATGGAACCATGTCGAACCATCAGATGCCCATAGCTAATTCATTATTCTATTTAGGTCGAATTAACCCACAGCAACGCACATGAACTTCAACTATCTGAAATAGGATCAGAATTTATATTTCCCACACATTGACGACGTATAGTCTAATTTCGGCCGCCATAGTTTCAATATCCGCCCAGAATTATTTTACCTAGGGAAATGTACTTCACTAGCTGCTATAATAATAATAATAATAATAATAATAATAATAATAATAATAATAATTAATAATACCTACACAGGTGGGAATCCTCGCAGCTGGTTTGGCGCTTGAACGTTTTTTTCCCCCGTTGCCATGGCAAAGCGTCCCCCACGCCCATCCCACACACAGCTGCGCGAGCTTGACAGTGCGCGTATGTCAAAACAATAGCACATGAGGACATTTGTATAAGGAATTTAATGATGAGAATCCCTTAAATGAGTGTTGGGGGCCAAATGTAAGACTCGCAAGCTCCCAAGTAGTATCCCCCCTAAACTTTAAAAATTCCCCCTATGTGGAGCTCTTAAGGGGGGAATCCCCCCATTTTGAAAAATTAAACTTATGCCCTGAAGTTGTGATCATTTGGTGATTGAAATGATGGCACTATATGTGTATCTAGAGTAATTTCATAAGAACATAATGAAGCATTTGTGTCGTCTGGTAAAACATATTTGCGGTCAAAACTGCCATTTTATAAAATGGCCGCCATGGCTACCATAGGACGTTTTCGCGGTGGCTCCATATCTGGAATTATTCATTAGACTATTATATATGACTGTGCCAAATTTCATGCTTGTACGTATAAACCCACAATTCTTATGTATGGATGCACCTATCTGCCTGACTATTATAGGCAACTAGTTATCATGTCTTCCGCTCCATGAAACGCATGTTAATGCTCAGTACACATATGGTACTTTAATGTATTTGCATTGTAATAAAATGTCATAATTTTCAATGGGCATATATGCAGCTGAAACGGGTAGCCACATAACATAATATTTTAAAACATTATAGTCATTATGGCCTTTAAAATGATTGTTTTGGGGGGGAGGTGGGGTAGTGCACTATAGGCTGGCTTAAGAGTTTGTCCTTAATGGAGAAAAAAATTCCCATTACATTACTTCTACTTTTATACTTTTAAGTAGTTTTGAAACCAGTACTTTTACACTTTTACTTAAGTAAAAAGCTTGAGTTGATACTTCAACTTGTACAGAAGAATTGTTAAACCCTAGTATCTATACTTCTACTTGAGTAATGAATGTGAATAGTTTTGACACCTCTGATTATAAACAACTCTTTGCTTTGAGTATAAACTGTTAGGTGGTTATGTCTGAGCAGTGTGTTGTTCTCTGTGCTAACAGCTGGCGGCCTCAGGTCACGTGAGCGCCCCCCACTGGCAGCTCATGGCTGCAGCGCTCACGCGACGGGTACAGATCATAATTCTGTTCCAACCGAAGACGTAGCTTTCCCTCCAAAATAACAACGTGGGCTCGGATGCCGTTTTTTCATTGTCAGCACTGTTAGCACCATTAACTCCGTTAGCCATTGGCTCAGCCATCTTGGGTGGAGGCAACAGATTTAGTCTGAATAACAAGTTTAGCACTTTTACAGCTCGCTGCATGAATGGTGGAAGGCTAGAATAACAATATGTTAAACTAAACCAAGTCAACATTAAAGGAATAGTTTGGCATTTTGTCCTTTCTTGTTAAGAATCAAATCTTTAGGTGGATTTCACTTCATGTTGGTGTGTCAGGACGTGGTGAGTGTAGATTAGCATGGAGACAGCTAGCCTAGCTTGTCCTGAGACACAGCTGGTTCTTTAGCTGCTATGTTCATCAGCTGGTCTCTACCACCCCCTGCAGGTCATGTACCACACTGTTTCAGAAGCAGAGCGTTTTGGTCATTATTCCTGAAGATTTGTGCTTCTGCCACTAAGTAAGTAGGCTTTGTGTACGATACTAGTCGTGAGATTTCAGAGCGTTTTCAGTGAAGACAAGAAACTACACTATGAGAGCGGCAGGATGCCTCTTGACGTCTCCTTCCCTGGGGGTTTTGGTAGAGACGGGTAGAGACCCGGGTCCTGGGACCCTCCAGGAGGAGCTGAAGGGTTGCCGTGAGAGGGTTGCCGTGAGAGGGAAGCCGGGTCGGCCTGCAGGACCGGCTGTCAGAAACCCGGAGGATGAGAGGATGAACCTGGATTAATGGATGAGGGACTTAGATCGTTCTGGAGGATGGTGGTCATCATAGCAAAGTACATGCCCTTTTACCAAATGAAATTACTCATTTAGTCAATATAGTCTATATTGTGTAAATCACAATAGAGTTCTTATTAATAAGAAAAGATAAAATAATCCTGTATTAGTCCCGCAGTGGGGAAATTGAAAGTTTTTCTTGAAAACATTGTATATATAAATAAATAAGATGTATATATAATTCCAAACGATATGTGCCACCACCTCTTCATCAGTGTGTTCCAGATAAACTAAGCCAGTTGCTTTAGTGGAGCAATAAAACCTTTGAGTTCTAAATCTGGAGTTTCTTTGTGTCATAATATTGATTTCCTCCTGCTTTTATCTAATTACTTAATTAATTATCTTAAGCGTGTACGTCATGTACGTTTCCCATCTCTCATCCATTGTCAGTGATTTTAATTAGTTTAGCCTGTAATGTGTTTATAAAATCCTTCATATCTGTAAAAACATGATTAAAAAACATAATCAGATAATAATCAAGACATTATTCAACGGTTTACATACATGTTTTCCTTACTTGATCGTTTTTCAACAGGATATACTATTGCTAGTACTTTAAATTTACGTTCAGTCTTAGGAGATGTCGTACCGCTGATGGCCGCTAGGTGGCAGTGTGCTCACCTGGTGGTCACAGCATCACAGTGTGCTGAACCGACACAGGAAGTAAACACATGGATTTGTATCTGCTGGATAATTTCAGCATGGTTTATTGAATAATAATAATAATAATAATGTGAAGATGAATTCAAACATTTGCTTGAATTATGATGAATACTCATAATACTCACTCTTCAGAACTGAAGGACACATTAATTCATTAGTGGTGAGGAAAATATTCACCAGACAGAAATGTAATCGCATTTTCACCACTATCTAATGACACGATGAGGTCATATAGACATGATGAGGTCATATAGATATGATGATGAGGTAATAAAGACATGATGAGGTCATATAGACATGATGAGGTCATATAGACACGATGAGGTCATATAGACACAATGAGGTCATATAGACACGATGAGGTCATATAGACACGATGAGGTCATATAGACATGAGGTCGTATAGACACGATGAGGTCATATAGACACGATGAGGTCATATATACATGATGAGGTCATATAGACATGATGAGGTCATATTGACATGATGAGGTTGTATAGACATGAGTCATATAGACATGATGAGTCGTATAGACATGATGAGTCATATAGACATGATGAGCCATATAGACATGATGAGGTCGTATAGACATGATGAGGTCGTATAGACATGATGAGTCATATCGACATGATGAGTCGTAGACATGAACATTCAGGACAAAGCAGCGTCCCAATGGACTGCAGAGAGTTGAATAAAAGGTAAATGCAGAAAATCATTTGAGTCAAACGTTGTGAGAAGATGTGACTTGACTTCTTGAGGATGTTTCATCTGAATGTCCAAACTACTAAATATAAAGAGATGTGAAGTCAGGAGCGTTGGCTCAGTCTGATGAGGCTCCATCCTGTGTTCCCCCAAAACAAAGAAGGTTCAGATAAGAATACAGAAGCTTTTGCATGAGGTCATTGAGAGGGAAATGAAGAGTTGTATAACTTGTTAGAACTCATATATTGATGTTTCCAGTGAGGCCATTTGAATGAATTTGCATGCCTGTGAGCGAGGGCACTCTTTCATTTTAGTATGAATGAACTTACTGAAGACAGAACATGTGGGAGTGAATAAAGAGAGAGAATAAGGGCACGGCAGAGAAATAAAACAAAAGAAAGAATATTGATTGTCCCCTCTTTCACATTGGGGACCGCAGAGCTCAACAGTGAACACAAATACAAAAATCTAGTAAAACAACTTTCTATTTGATGTTCTCACATGATTTTTCTTTTGGCACACAGAAGATGATGTCATGTTTCACAGTGAGCTAGTTTAGTTTAGAGATCATAGAGCTCGGGCATGGTCGAGTTTGGATAGGCCATGGAGAAGGACTTTCGGCTGGCCTCAAGGAGGTTCTGGCAAACCACCCGGCGGCTCAGGAAGGGAAAGCAGGGCCTACCCCAGGCTGTTCTCAGCGCGGGGAGGGGGGGAACTGCTGACCGGGACTGTGGACATCGTCAGGCGGTGGAAAGAGCACTTTGAGGAACTCCTAAACCCGGCCAACATGTGCCCTGGAGAGGGGGCAGTGCCTGAAGTCCTTGGGGTGGATGCACCTATATCCCTGGCAGAGGTCACTAAGGTAGTCAAAAAGCTCCTTGGTGGCAAGGTGGCGGGGGTGGATGAGATCTGCCCTGAGATGCTGAAAGCGCTGGACACTGTTGGGCTGTCTTGGCTGACACGCCTTTGCAGTGTCGCATGGGGGTCGGGAACAGTGCCCATGGACTGGCAGACCGGGGTGGTGGTTCCCATCTTCAAGAAGGGGATCAAGAAGGGGTTCAAGAAGAACAGTGCGGATTCCGTCCCGGCCGTGGAACAGTGGACCGGCTCTTTACCCTCGCAAGACTACTGGAGGGGTCCTGGGAGTTCGCCCAACCAGTCTACATGTGCTTTGTAGACATGGAGAAGGCATTCGACCAGGTCCAAGGAGTTCAAGTATCTCGGGGTCTTCGACAGGCGGATCAGTGCGGCTGTAGCAGTAAAGCAGGCGCTGTACCGGTCCGTCTTGGTGAAGAGGAGCTGAGCCGGAAGGCAAAGCTCTCCATTTACTGGTCGGTCTACGTTCAAACCCTCACCTATGGTCACGAACTCTGGGTCGTGACCGAAAGAACGAGGTCTCGGCAGGCCTGGACTGGGACAAAAATTCGGCCCTGGACTTTTTGGTCCAGACTGACCCACCACAATCAGATACTGTGCCAACTCGGTCCGTTGATGTACTGTACATATAATCACACAAGCCCTTAATAACACTACTATACTGGAATGGGTCATTGTCTCCTTGTCTCTTATTTGATGTAATTTAATCTGAAAATTTCCATAAATAAGTGTTCAAAAAAAAGAAAAGCATGGACAATAAACCATAAACACTGACAGAAAAAAATAGGTAAGGCACATTTGAACAAATTGGAGCTATTGGAGTATATTGATACTTAAAACACTTTAACTCTGGTGACCTGATTTGTAATTATAAAAATTGTGAAAAAGCAGATCTGCATGCTCAAACCACAGCATCATAAAATAGTGGTTAATTAATCAGGATAGTATATAATTTTCCAACATTTTAGAACTAGATTTACACCACACGCTATCTATTATGTCAAGTAAAGTTCAGAGACAACGTTTCTGAACATTTAGTGAATGAGTGTTTACCCACAACATGAACATGTTAGCTAGCTCACCTGCTACCACCACCACCAATCTCCTCCTCCCCCTCCTGTATGTTGTAACTTGTTTTATTACATTATTTACTCTTATTGTGAAGAGCATGGAAACAGGAAGTGCTTTTACTTTGAAGGCAGAAAGTACAATGATACGTGCTTCTTGACGCTAACTAATGTTGACGTTAGGTGTGGAAAATATATACATGTCGGGTGCAAGAGCGCGTTCTCAATCGCTTTAACAGTTGTGATACTGCAGTTCACCAGTAAAGTGAGTCCGTTCATACCAGACTTGTCTTGGTGCTTATTAGAAGCTCCACTTCATGACACTGTGCCACCATGGCAGCGGGAGCCTCACCTTCACTGTCCGACGACACCTGAGAGGACCCGCTGCGGCGCAGCCAAAGCCCCGGAGCCGGAGGCTACGCCACTGCCGCCGGCCCCCGCAGCAGCAAACATGTTTATTATATTTCTGCTCTTAGCAGCATCAGTTACGAGAGCTTTTTTTTCTCTTTTCCCTCAGTTTTTCTGCACCGCCTTTTCGTTTTTTCTCCATTTTTGCTTTCTCTTCTCTCTCACAGATTGCTAATGATGTGTCATTAGCTAATCATTAAAGGTGATTGGACAAGGGGGGATCTGGAAAATGCGTGAGCGAGACTACTGGGCCTATCATAGGGCCACTGGGCCTCTTATGCGTCTTTACATACAACAACAAAAAAAAAAGGTCAGCCACTGCCGGCCCATTACTGACCGGCCCACCGGGAAAACTCCCGGTACTCCCTATGGGGCTCATTTCCACCACTGGGTCTCGGATACAAGCGGCCGAAATGAGCTTCCTCCGTAGGGTGGCCGGGCTCAGCCTCAGAGATAGGGTAAGGAGCTCGGACATCAGGAGGGAGCTTGGAGTCGAGTCGCTGCTCCTTCATGTCGAAAGGAGTGAGGTGGTTCGGGCATCTAGTCAGGATGCCTCCTGGACGCCTCCCATCAGTGGCGGATTTAGCAAATTGGGGGCCCAAGGCAAAGGTATGTATGGGGCCCCCCCCATCCGATCTTTAAATGAGAACGAAAAAAAGATTTTACCGACTGAATGGTGGATAGGCAGGTAAAGCTAATCTACAGGGAAGTAAAGGTTGGAGAGGAGAAAAAAAAACAACCCTTTTAAACCCTGCATACACTTCTTTACTCCAAAATGAAAATGGAAAGCAGAGAACACACAAAGTGTAGCACTACACAAACTAATAGTCACGATGGAGCCGAACAGAGAATAAAGTTTCAGATAACACGAGAGAGAGAGAGAGAGAGACCTACTTGTTGACTTCTCGCAGGTCTTCACACCAACATGATGCGCAGATGTAGGAGCTGTACCTGTAAAATAATAATGATAGTAATAATAAAAAACATTGTCACCAACTAACAATGGTCTATGAACAAAATTAGCTTATTTCTTCTGTCATGAAGTGAGAGGATAACAAAAACAACAGCAGTCCATCATTGGGATTAAGAAATATGATTTTTTTGTATTGTTAAATGATTACCTTCTCTCTTTTGTGTCTGTCCCTTTCTTTCTCTCCCCCATGTTTCTCTTCCTCCGTATGCCTGTTTTTACTCTTTCTCTCTAATTCTAGCACACTAATTTGTATGGGACCTTTTCGGACGATCGCACATAGCTCCTCGGCAGTGAGCTTCTTAGGCCAGAGAGCCGGGTCATCTGTCAGCAAGCCAACAGTGCTTTGGTCGGTGGCAGCAGGATTACCACAGCTAGGGCTATTAGCAGAACTAGGCAGTTGACTCACCAAAGCATCATTGTCATCATCGTCATCATCGTTGTCAACGCCGTCAATAACACTGTCGGTGACGGTGGGCGGCAACAACATGATGTCCTCTTCATTGTCTTGGTTAACGTCGTTATCCTCACCTAGCGCCACTTCACAGCTAGCTGCTGCTGCTGTAGTAGCATGTTCAATACTTTGGACGTTCCTGCCTGTATCCCCAGTAGCCGTAAAAAAGTGTGTCATCTTTGGCAGCGTTTCTAAA